>NW_011357531.1:328683-355026 GCF_000735185.1 Notothenia coriiceps | reverse complement strand
GACACAAATTAATTTCAGTTTTTTCGCACCTTCTCACTTTCATTAGAAACACATACTACTGTCAAATCTCCTCAATGGACTTTGTAATGTTTTAAGTCATACTTTTGCAACTACCGTAATTTTCGGACTATAAGCCGCGCCTTTTTCCCTATTTTTCGANTAAGTCATACTTTTGCAACTAATTTCCCCCTCTTTTCTCCTCTCAGACTACAGTGTTGGAGCAAACCATCAAAGGTACACAGGAGGGTTCTCATTGTCATAACCCTCCTGTGTACCTTTGATGGTTTGCTCCAACACTGTAGTCTGAGAGGAGAAAAGAGGGGGAAATTAGTTGCAAAAGTATGACTTAAAACATTACAAAGTCCATTGAGGAGATTTGACAGTAGTATGTGTTTCTAATGAAAGTGAGAAGGCGTGAAAAAACTGAAATTAATTTGTGTCCAACGTATTTTATATAAAATTGTATAAAGAAAAACATTGATTCCAGATAAATTAACAACACTGTTTTTAATGCAAAACACCCTATAGAGACTCACAATGTGGTGAGTTTGATACAACCCACATTTGTTTGTGTGATATTCTATTCCATTGAACTGAACACACAGTAGAAGGAAGACTTCCGACACTGAACCTCCTACTCCTCTGCAGTAATGAGCTGGTCATTGCTGACATCTAGTGGTGTTTTTGCAGCATCTAGCTTTTAACATTAAATTGCTGCAGAGCTAATGCCAATTACATTTCTTGCTTTGTCTTACCTATTAAAACAAAGTGAAAAAAAATAATCGAAAAGTTTAGTATTGCTGCATTTATTTGTAATTCAAAATTGTCAAAAATAAATAAACTGGTCATTTTACGTCACTTAAACATTTAATTCCTTTTTAAGGGAATAATGCTAAAAAATGAATGGTCCATGCTACACAAATATGTTTTTTTCGATGAATTAATAAAATGAGATGTTATCAGTTGTAGCCCAAACAAATGTAAAGCTGTCTTACTTTTTAAGTTATGAATGAGTTACAGTAAACAGGAGCTTGAACTGTTCCTAGTGTCCTTTGCCTTTCTTCTAATCATCTAGTTCCTTTGAGAAATAATTATTCAATGTGCCTGAGCAAATATTTGCTTTGTAGTTATAAAAAAGCAAACAAAGAAAAATGAAGACATGTCACGCATTTCAATAACGTAAAACCTTGTGTTGTCATGGTGACCGTGTGACCCACCTCGGTCTGAAGGCATTGTTTCTGTTCCTGCAGCTGGCAGAGGGCGCTCTTATATTCCTCCAGCTGACTCTGCAGAGCGGGGACTTTCCTCTGGGCCAGCAGCTTCTCCTGGTCCTTCTCAAGGGGAGAACAATGAGAACATGCAGACAGGCTGAGTGTGTCTTTACAGCATAAAGGTTTCACCACATACACTTACACACACCGCTGCAGTCAGGTCTCTTCATGAAGTCTATCTAGGCTTTACTGACTGTTTTTGTTTGTTTTTTCAATATAAATGAGCTATGCCATTGTGTTGCTAACTGCAGTTATGTTTTCTGTTCGTCTATCTGTTAAGTGTATCCTATTGATTGTTTGGAGTGCAGTGTCCACAACCCAAAAACAGTGGCTGTCAAAGAGCTTTAGTTGGTGTTAGGGAATAATTTGCTCAGGTATTCAACTTCGACAAAGTTAATCATTTTCTCTTCTCACTGTCTCCTTTCCCAAGGCATAGGTCTACGGCCTTGGATATCGCTGCTTTCTCTCTTAAGGAGGGGCAGCTTGGGCCCATTGTTGTTGCCAGTCTATGACAGAGCACAAGCCGCCATGAGGTAGTTTACTGTTCAGGGACGTAGGTTCCCTGACGTACTATGGACGAGAGCTCTAGCTAGATTCAGGGTCCATAATTGTTTAGTCTCACTGATAAATAATATTGATTATTACACTCCGAGTTAAAACCTCGAGCTACAGAAGAGTTCTTCAGAATTGGTTTGGCAACCGCTGTGTCAACTCGTGGCACACCAACTGTCTTCTCAATTCTCCGGCCGTAACTCCAAATAAACCATCAGTGTTTGCCATCAAAGCTCCAGCTCTGCTCGTGTCTCTCTGAGTCCTGTTTCCAATTGCTTCAGAAGTTTCCCCCACAGTTGGGTACTCATGGTTAACAAAGTGTTGTATACCTTCCCTGGGTTTTAAAATATTCTGTTACCTGGGGATTAAAAAGGCCAAACTATAGGATTCTCATACTCAATGGTTTTTCCATGAATTAAATCAGGTCCCCAGTTTGTTTGTATATTACATGTTACTTGTTAGACGCTTTTATCCAAAGTGACTTACATACTCAATACTGTGGACAATCCCCACGGGAGCAATTTGGGGTGAAGTGTCTCAGGGACACAACGACATGCTGACTGCAGTGGGGTTTGAACCTGCGACCCCCTGATCCGAACACCAACGCACTATTCCACTGCTCCACACGCCTCCCTTGTACACAATGGTTAACGATGCTTTATTCCAAGAATACATGTTTTAAGTGTTGTACAGTATACCTTCCTTGGATTTTAAATTATTCTGTTCTCTGGTGATTAAAAAGGCCAAACTATAGGATTCCCATGATTTCCATACTTATTGGTTTTCCATTAATTAAATCAGGTCACAATCCATACAGCTTGACTATAATAGCTTATATTATATTACATTATCTCCTTCTTTGTTTGGATTTCAGCTCAACAAAGCATGCTCACTGAGATTTTACTTAACAAATACACAATTTTTGAAGAGGGAAATGTAGATATAGAGAAAGGTTTGTATAAATACAACTGCAATCTGTGACATGAATGCAATAAATTAGCATCCACAGCCATTCTTCCTGACATTTGCTTCATTAATTGTCCTGACACTGAAACTGAGGTCCTTGTGAACCGTGCACACACTCACGAGTTGAAACACAGACAAATGCTGAGGAGCCAGTAACCTCATCAACCCCAGACACGGAGCCAGGGATGACACACATGCAAACACCATCTTCTCCCCAAGGGACTGCAGCACACACACACCCCCACACACACACACCCACACAGTGACAACATGAATGACCTCACCTCAGAGATGCCCAGTGACACATTGGGAGCAAGGGGAAGTGTCTGGTTGATCTGATGTAAAATATTTACATAGGTCTGAATCTCTGCAATGTTCTGTAGAGAAAGAGAGAGAGAAAAAAAAGGAAAACCTAAAATATACAACTCAGCAAAAGTAAAAACATCCCTGAGCAAACTGAACCACTTTATCACAAACCTCTTGCTTATTACGTTTTTGATATCCAATAAAAGGTTCTCATTTGGTGGAAATATACTTTTATAATGGAGCTCGCATTTCTTTTCAAATCTATTTTGTACAAGTACGATCTCAGACTCAGTAATAAAGCACAGATATATTTCCTCTTTTCTAACGACACTATGAAAACGCCTAAGAGCAAATGTCTTATATTCATGTGAGACGGCTACCTATTCTTTCCCTCATGACATAGTGACAGCAGAAAGACCTTTAATATGCTATCTCAATATTGCAGTCATGGTTTAATAAATCAAGGGAAAATATAAAGGGAGAAATTGCTCAGGCTAGAAAGTGTATGCTAAGTAAGTAGCCAGATGCATCATGTGAAAGTCTTCTTTTTATATTGCATATTTCTCTGGTCGCTGGGATGTACCTTCAAGCCATTTCTCCTGCACAGAGGGTCATACTTCACTATTTGTCCCTCCTGTGTGCTTCATTGTCATATGTCTATACCTGTGTTACATTTTCTAAAAAACAATATGTCAGAGATAAAAACAGCTTTGAATGATGAGTTATTGAAGCCATTATTCAGTGGGTGGCTTTTACATGAGCAGTTTTTGAAAGAAAACAACACTCTCCCCTTAGCTACAGTACTAACACAACATGGCTTTGTAGAGCATTCCAATTAAATTATTCATGCTTTCTTTTGAAAAAATGCATATTGTATACTGTGCACAAGCATAGACTCTTCAAAGAAGACTAGGAACAAATAAGGATAGCACTTACATGCAACTCCATTCCCAGAAATGTTATGATAAACTGAAAATACACTTTGAGAGACCCTAAATGCCACGTGAATATAATTTCCGATAAACATAATAAGATAGCAAAACATTGATGTATGATATTGATATGAGACATTTCATTATCATTATTTATTGTTTAGCTAGGTTGGTGTTGTCCCTTTTGAACCACATTGTAAATCTGGTTTTGAAAGATGATATAAAAGATTATTTTGAACATGGCAATAAGAAGATTTGATTGGGATCTGAATAGCTTCCTTTTGGGCAACTGTATTGATTGATTATATGTATTGGAAGGTGTGGTTAGTGTAGGGCAGTGGTTCTCAAAGTGGGGGGCATGCCAGGGGGGGCGCGAGAGACCAGGACGAAAAATGGTTTTGAAAAAAAAAAAAAAGATGAAAAAAAAAAAAAATCATAAATTGAAAAATGATTGATTCGAAAATAATATGATGCAGTACAGTACTTTTACGTCTGTGTCTCTGTGTTTCATTAAAGCTCGGCTCTGTGTGTGTGTGTGTGTGTGTGTGTGTGTGTGTGTGTGTGTGTGTGTGTGTGTGTGTTTGTGTGTGTGTGTGTGGAACGAGCCATTTTGTGTGCGCGAGCGAGAGAGCTACGCTAACGGATTTAAGGAGTTTTTCAACAACAAAGTGGAGGAGAGTCCTCTCCTGTCAGACTGAGAGACTCAGTGAGCTAAAGGACTCTCTCAGTGTTATCTCACTGGGTCTCAAACGTTTTGGTCACCATTTATGTAAACGATTATTTCCGAGGCGCACGTTTATATGATCATTATAGTTATAAAAAAATAAGAGAATAAATGAAAAACAGGTATGAAATACTATATGACAGTAAAAAAAGAATAAAGTTTAAAAGGGTGATTTGTAAAATATCCATAAAGAAAAAGTAAATCTGTTTACAGTTCTGTTTCATATACAGTAGGTGTTGAGAGAGGTATCCATGGATCTCTTCATTTTGCTCTCAAAGTGCACCAGATTGATGCTTTTAACTTCAATATTTAAAAATAAATCTTCCCAGGGGAGCATCCCCCCGGACCCCCCTATGTGAGGTCCACACACCACCTATAAAAATAGCACTTTACCCCTGCTTACACCTATATGCCGTGAGCTGATTATCGAGCATTCATTGTAACAGTTGCGGGTACGCTGTGTATTTCCGTGGGGAATGTTGCAGTAGAAAATTCCACTGTAGCGCCCGGTACATTAATGGGAAACCCTAAATGTTTGAGCACCCTCTATGAAACGTCAAGCTACCCCACAGCACCCCCCAAAATAAATCTCTGGCGACGCCACTGAGCCTGACTTTTCTTTTTCTCCAAAGGGGGGGCCTGACAGAAAAAGTTTGAGAACCACTGGTGTAGGGTTGTTTGAGACCATGGAGTTGCAACAGTTGGTTTTCTTTCTCAGGCTAGTTTATTTTGGATATTAACGATGAGGGCCACTCACCTTCCTGTGCCTGTCTCTGGTGGAGTTGATGTCGTCCTGCAGAAACTGGGTTTGGATCTGGTACTCCAGGTTTCTCAGCAGAGCACTGTCAGCCTCCTATAGGGGAGGAGAGCAAACCAAACCGGAAAGGGAAATAAACTTTCACTGTAAAGTTTATCAAGAGCCAGATAACACTGTACCATTTAAGGTATGTTATTTTTTTAGTAATCATAAACAAGTTTTCATTAAAAAAATTCAAAGTACTAATTCAATCTCTGTATTTCTTTAAGCAATATGTACAAAACATAATAAAACAAATGTAGTACTTTGAGTGTCTTGTTTCACATGCACAGGTGTTTGTTTACATGTTGGAGAATCTGATACAGAATCATTCAAATGCTATTTATTTCAGTTCATATGCTTGTATAACCATTCTTAATTGAATTCATACAGTACCTTGTTTAATTGTTCCAGTGTGCCCCGGAGCTGCTCTTGATAATCACATTCATTTCTGTATCTAGAATAGAAAACGTATACATTTCAGTATGTGTAAAGAGCCTGACTTTATCACATTAGGCTGCTGTATTTTATAATGTAAGAAAACTTACCTTGAATAATCTGTGTGTTATTTTGAGTCTTATTGTATGTCTGTGTTGTGACAGGCTCAGCTCTGTATTGTACCATGACTATTCTGTCTTTCACGTCTCAGTGACACCAGAGTTAGAGTTGTTTAATATTTTTCTAAACAAATAATTTAGGGATGCTTTGTTGCCTATAACCACTTGTGTAGCTCGTTTAAATAAAGGTTTGGTTCATTTAAATACAATAGAATAAAAACCTTATATTTCCTTCTCTTGAATGGTATGTATCCATATTATTGACCATGTTATAAAAAATGTGCCTCTGAAATGTTTACCACATCATCAATAACACTGAGGTTAATGGAATTTCCTTTGTGGCGATCACACCTGAAAGAGGTTATTCACAAACCTCATTGTGAACAGTTTTCACTGGAACTTCTTTCAAACAAACAGTTCTCTATTCAAAGTGTTGAAAGTGTGTTCTGTACACAACACAACAAGGAGACAATGTTACATGTTAAAACATTTTGCCTTTAATGAATGAGCAATTTAAATTAAATTCCATTTATTTTTAGTTCAGGCATGCATATCACTAGTGTTGTTTGAGAAAATGCCTTTAGGCCTTTTTGTGTGATTTGGGTGGACTGACCCTTTGCCCTTTAATGGTTAAAATATTTATTTTCGATATTTAGTCAGTGGCGTGTTTTGTGATGAGCAAACATCTTTCAGAACACAGCATTTATAAACACAGTGTATGATGACCTGATTATGGGGCAATTCATTAATAGATGTAGCTTAACATCCATTCTGACAATGAGTATCTCTTAATTCAAAGTTTCCCTCATGATTTGCTGAAAATAATCTTTATTTAGGAGAACCATTAAAATCATCTTCTTCTTTTGGATAAAGCTCTCTATCGCTTTTTTTTTTTAATAGCGAGAACATTTCTTTAGATTTCTAATCACAACATCTCCAAACTAGATGACACTTCCCCACTCTCTTACTTGGTGGTGAATTCATCCAGCATGCGGCAGGCTTCTTTCAGATCTCTCTGCAGCTTGGCCCGGTCGGAGGACAGCTCCCTGATGCGCTGCCTGTTGACATCAGTCTGCTCTGTGAAGGCTTCCTCCAGTCCGCTGGCCTCTTCCATCCGCTGCAGCGTCTCCAGCTGCTTGCGGAACACGGCGTTGCGCTGCTCCAGGACCCGGGCCCTGTTGATGTACCGGGCGAAGCGGTTGTTGAGCTCCTGAAGGCTCTCCCAGCCCTGGATGGCTGAGATGCCCGCAGAGGATTCAGAGTCCATAGGTTCCTCATCGAAAACATCTGAGCGCTCATACTTCTCCTTGCGCACCTCGTGCAGGTAGCTGGTCTTGTACATGGTGGTACGCTTCCCTCCCTGGGTTGGTGGTATCCCCGGAGTGCTCGGTCCTTTTCGGCACCTTTATTGTGTGAAAACTTGGGTGCTCACCCCTGGCTGTCTCATGCTAGAATAAACGCAGTACAGCACTGGCTGCTGGCGAAATAACCCCCAAAACCTCCCCCTAGCTGTGGCCACGCACGCTACGAGCCTGGGGCCTTCCAGAGTTTATTGTTGCCTTTGTGGCAGAGATTAGAATAGCCACTCTGGTGATGACAAAGCAGAACCACCATAACAAACAATTGGCAGGTCCGCGAAAGCACTGGGTTGTCATACTCCATTATTTTGGTTCTTAGTCAGCGACTTTGTTGAGCCCTGTTTGATATGGCAGATTGGATGGTAGCCCAGTACCAGGACAGAGGGGAACGTTCCAGCAGTGCAAATTGTGTGGACTGTGGAGAACAATCCTGCTCGAAGTGTTAACACACTGAGGCATCACTGAAAACAAAAACGGTTGTGTTTTGTTTAGAAGTGCTATTGTGTTGAGTTCATTCTCTCCAAAGCATTACAAAAGGCAACCTACAAATATGTATTCGGTGATATGCAGGCAGCTGGGAATCCTGCAGTTATTGTGAAAATATAATTGAGTTCATGTTTTTAATCATGGTTTTGGGGTTGTATTACTTTTGTTTATGTCCAAATTGAAAACGAGTAGCAAGCAACCTCAATTGAGCAACTAAGGGTATAATCATGATCTAAAAATGTAATTTATTTTTAGAGATTGTGTTGTTTGTTTTAATAAAGAAAAACAATCAAAGATAAGTAATTGCCAATATTCAAATGAGACAAGTGTGGCAATGTTCCTGATTTGCAGGCAAGATATCTCTAAAGATGTAGTGTCTTCTCACATTATTTTGTAAGACGAGAGCCTCAACTTGTTTTCCTCAAGTTATTTCCCTTTAGGATTTCCATGCTTTCCCTAACGCACAGGATAACAATTATCAGTCCTGAGAGAGTGATGAAACAATGAGGAAGACAGAAGAGCTACTGCCCTGCAGCGCTCTCTGCGGGTTGTGTACAAGGTCAGTTAAAATGCCTCTCTAGACAGATCTAGCAAGCTGTCTGTAAAACGGCTGAATGAAACACACGTCGAATGGCTTTACATCATCACTTCAGCATATTTTGGCCCCAGCAAAGCCCACAGCTCAAGGGTAGATTGGGATAGCTAAGCAGCAGTATGAAATATAAGCTACTACAGAAAATCCTTAGACATAGTGAGGGTTGAATATTGCTTTATAGTTATATTGTCATTAAAACACTAGATGTATGCTTTTCAATCAATCAATCAATGTTTATTTATATAGCCCAATATCACAAATGTTACATTTGTCTCAGTGGACTTCACAATTTATACAGAATATCAGTATGATAATACGACACCCTCTATCCTTAGACCCTCACATCGTACAAGGAAAAACTTCCAGAGAAAACCCCAGAGTTTAAAGGGGAAACATGGGATAAACCTAGGGAGAGCAACAGAGGAGGGATCCCTCTCCCAGGACGGACAGACGTAAAATAGATGCCGTGTGTAAATCGAAGAGATAATACATTTTACAGCATAGGTAGACCAAATGTTTGGAAATGCATGTGTCTATAATAAGAAGGTGAATCCACGAGGATGTCAACAATCCTGTGGGCACCATCAGGGAAGTAGTATGATGAGAGTCAGGCAGGACCGCAGTGATAGGTTCAGCCCTATGGTTCAGCCACAACTCGAAGTCCAGGACTCAAATCCAGAACTCAGGATAGATGATCCAGGACATAGGATCCAGTACTCAGGATTCAGGATTGAATTGATGAACTTGATGAAAATGACATTGTTGTGATGGTGCAAGTGTTTTTAAAAATTCAAATTTCTAATCTCTTTTAAATGTTCTCAAGTTTTTTAAAAACAATAATCAGATGCAAATTTGTTGACACAGATAGTAACTAGCCCCTTCTCAAACTGATGTCAGTGCAATGAGTATGTCTATGTAAAATAAGTTCTGAAGCGTAGATGTTTTTTGTTGTTGTAATAAATTCCATCTTTATTTTACTATCTACCTGCCGAATCTCATCGAAGAAACAGCGGACACACAAATAGAAGGATGTTGGATTATAAAGACTTTAATAGGTATTGATGAACTTGTCTAACTCAGACAGCTGCAGTCTCACATTACCTTGAGATTAACTTTAGAAGTAATTTTGTAAACACAAAACAAGGACTGTGCCCTTGTCCCTCTTTCATATAAATCACTGTCAGGATGTCTTACACAGCCCATCTTTTATTTCCAGTTTCCTTCCTACAGACAGAAACAGAGAAACAATATTTACCATTGCCTAGTTTCACTTAGGGAACTCGAAGCAAGTGTTATGTTATATCTCTCACAGGCTCCGCCCTCTACTGGACTCTATGGGTACTACCTTATCATGCAAGCATTCACCGACTGAAATTTCTATAGACGTAGCCGGCCCCAGGGCGGGCCTACCTGAATGCGTGCGCATCTCACTTCCGTATAAAACGAGGCCTCGCTTCCTGATCACAATCCTTTACTCTTCAGCAAGCGGAGGTGATAGCCTAGCACTGAGTCCGAGACGTATTTTTTGAGCGAAAGGAAGAAAGAGAAAGAAAGATAGCGGGCGCCGATCCCCACCACAAGTGATGGCAAAATGAAGCTTTGAATGAAGCGTCGAACCACTTGGACCATGTGTCGGAAATAGGTTCATTTCTCGAAGCTTCAGTTACAGCGACCTCTCCTGGCGAAGTGCAAGGCTGCAGTGGGTTTAACGTATCTTTGCCTTGAAAAATATTCGACACACACACACACACACACACACAGAATATCATGTTCTATTTGCAATTAAAGATTGATAATAGTGTGTATTGGGTTATTGAGAAGAGACTAGAGAGTGCTTGACATTTTTTTGGGCGGAGAGGGCCTTTTATCGGTTATTAAAGTATTAAAGTTGAAAAGCCATGATTAAAAGTTTAACTATTCCGTGCTTTGAACCAGCTGCGCGGAGGATATCGCCGCATCTTGGCCGCCGGCTCTATCCACTGGGCTATCAATTCCTTAGACCACCGAAGTGTTTTTATATTACTCATTGTCTTTTTGTTCACAACTTCTCCACATTTTGAAGTGTTTCACGAGCCAGAACGACCTATTTTTCTTCCTGGCTTGCTCTATAATGATCCAATTCAAATGCAATGCCAACAACAACTCAACAGCAACAATGCAAACTACGACAACAACCCACACATTGCGCATTGTTTAGAGCGGTTATAAAGTGTTGAAGCGCTCAAATTTGAAACTGTTTCAACCTGTCACCTGTCAGAATAGAGACGAGGCAGTGCATTGAATCACCTGATTGGACGGCGAACCAGTGAGTTGATTCATTCAGGAAATGAAGCAGTTGCTGGTTCGGACGTCACATGTCACGTGATTTGAAGCANCCCCAACAGGACTTTCTTTTCCAGGGCGGGTTCTCCAAGAAGGTGGTTATTACTCCGAAGTTGGGGGCGCGTTTGGTGCATAAGCACACGAGAACAGCAGAGTTTCCCCCCATAACGCCGCAGGCGTTAGGAGCGACGGTTGCCTATCTCCACTGGTAAACTCCATCACAAATCACCCAACCGGGGACTTCGTGAGTATCCCCACACCCGGCCCTTGCGCGCTCCACACCGAGGAACGGCGCGGAGAGAATAGAGTCCAAACCCCTATCCAGGAAGTAAGGTTCCAGAGCTGACGCTGTGCGTGAGGTGAGCGCCAACCATATTCAACTGTTTAACGCTCCCACTCCCCAGCAAAGCCTTCCGCCCCCTTCCCCTCCAGAGAGGGGGGATGACGTTCCACGTCCCCAAAAGCCAGTTTCTGTCGCGCTGGGTCTGGTCCGTCGAGATCCTCTTGCTTGTCAGCGTGCCCACCCTTCTGGCAGCGGCACCCGACCCCATCGGCTGTTGTCCTGGTAGGTGTGGGCCCACGGGACCGCAGAAGGGGGCTGTTTCAGTCTTTGCGTAAAATTACCTCTAATAGCGGGCATAGATGGCTCGGCCGAAATAATTAACCCGAAACGTGCAAGACCGACAGTGTTTCTACTTATTTATTAAAATTATACACTAACAATCCGAAAAGGCAGAATCCTGGCTTTGGGCTCGTGGCGTCCAGAAGAACCACGCGCATCCTCCGGGTTCAACGGGATAATTCTTCACCACTTCTTTGGTTTGCTGCACTTGATGTGCCAGTGAGCTGGTTTTGACCACCAGATCTTAAGCCCTGAGACCGTATTTGCACCATGGCTCAACACTGTCCTACCATGAACACACGGAGTGCTGTATATCCGAACTTGACAACTCATCCCCCACGCGTTCATCAGGGCACACAAACCTCTCTACCACGGAAAGGTGCTGGGTTTTTCAGAGAGGAGGAACAAGTGGCAAGAACATGAAGAGAATGATGAGGACGCAAGTTCAGATATACGGGCCAGGCTCCTGCGTTCATGGGATGAGGGACGAGGTTGAGCTGCGTGGAAGGAACCAGCTCAACTGGTACAAGAACCAGCTCATAACTGGCACATAGCAAGTGCAGGGCAAGAGCAAGAGGTGGGTGAGAATTATCCCTTGAACTTAGTTGGCGTTTCTCCTGGACGCCCAAGGGAAGCCAGGCGTTCCCCCTTTTTTTTTTGGATTGTAGTTATAATTTTAATAAATAAATAAAAACACTTCGTTTAGTTTCGGTAATTATTCTGCGGCCCAATCTCTCCCCCGTTCTCATTTGAGTATTTTAGCCAAAAGACTGAAACCAGCACCCTTCTAGATGTTATGGTGAAACAGTAGAGTGGTGAAGTCGGGCCCATCTACTTCCGCCCCATGGGACCTTATTTCTGAAAAATGATGCATTGAAGTCAATGGTGAGAGAAAGATTATCTTTCGATCCCATTTGAATTGTGCCACGAATTACACATATGATGTTTGTCAATCTTAAATAATAATTTCCATGTCAAAAAAGTCACAGTTTGTCGTAAAACTGTTGAAATATAAGACTATGAAAAATACGCAACTAGAAAGAAAGAAGTTAAATGTGCCAACGTGACGGCCGTCTTGGTGTGTGGTGCGAGATGGGAGATGTAGGTCATTGAGCGGTTCACACAACAAAATGTGTTACTTCAAAGTTTTACGACACATTTTTATTTTTTTTACTTGCAAAATTATCTTATAAATTGACAAACATCTGTGTAATTCGTGGCACAATTCAAACGGGAACGAAAGATAATTTTTCTCTCTCCATTGACTTCAATACATTCCTTTTTCAAAATAAGGTCCCATGGAGCTCCCCCGGAAGGGGAGGGACTTCGCCACTCTATTGGCTTCCCTTGATGAAAAAAAATTGAGGGATTGACCAATCAGATGAGGCTCACGTCATGCCTCACAATCCAATCAAATCGCATCAACTTCAGTTCGTACTGTGTAGTGGCAATTTCTTATGTTACCTTATATGCTAAAACCAAATGCTTCTAAAAGCATTTTCTAACACTACTGTACCATTTCCTGATATAATGTATGCTGTTTTCTGTGCATACTCTAATGAGGGTTATTATTCTTAAGCGCTTCAAGAGCACAGAGCTGATTTGGCAGACTATGTTGAAACTACTCCTCTTCACACAAAGTTTGAACTTCCATATTCTGATAACCATTATACTTTCTACAGCTCAAGGACACAGGTGTCTAATAACAATATGAGACATCCGTGTGAAAGCAGATTTCTGAGGCGTTCCGCCTAGCTACACAAAAACTCTGTCTGCCCGCCCTATCTTGTATAGCTTTGCTATTCTGTGACTATAGCGCACACTCCTGCAGACTACCCTGTACTCTGTGAGACTTGTGCCTTCGAGGCGCCTCGAATAAAGATCCAGAAAGACAACTCTGTTTGTTTCACCAGTTTATTGATTGAACATTCTAATTGTATATCTCCACAGTATTGACTAGGTCTAAGATTTCCATAACAATTGTAACTGTCATCACTGCCCTCAAAAAGTAGCAAGCAACTGAAGCAAGTGCAATTATGGAGGGTGGAGATTTGGAGTATTTCATCAAAAATAATTTTACTAAACTTCCGCTACACAGCAGCAACTAAAAATGAAATCTGATGACAGGCCAATGCCCAAACTGGAGTTGTGTACAGAGGAAAGAAAGGAGCGAATCGGACGTAAAACTTTAAATAATAAACAGCGGATTTCTAACATTTGACATTTCATGTGGCCGGACTGGGTCAGTTTCCAGGGCTGAATTTTAGTCCCAGTCCGCCCCCGCCAAGAGGAAGTCTGCAGTGGCGTTTAAGGGTTTGAACCTGCATCCAGTTAGATGATTTTGAAGTAATTACTGTAAATGGCAATACACATTTTTTCTCTAGGGATAGTATGAAAGGCACCCACAAGCATATTCATTATTTCCTGTTTCACACCGTAGCAAGTGAACCCAGACAGATATTAAGCTGATGTTTACTTGCTGCCACCCAAATGCATTCACCAATAGAGACAGAATCAAAGCAAATGAAAAAGAAATTCAGTAGGAAAAAGTAAACAGTTAGAATTGTTAGTGAGGAATGAGGTTGTACAAACACTTCTGTGTCCTCGAGCCTAACCGACTATTTGCCAAGACAGATGGCCTCTATTCAGATATAAATCCCATATAAACAGTATATTTCTATGGATTATGTTTCACTGCTGCTTAGCACCCATAACATTGTCCCTAATAAACGACATCACTATCTGTCCAACATCAAGCAGGGGCCACAGATTAGAGGTATTGAGCGTATTCTCCATGGGTAAGGAGAGAAAGCCAGGATGCCACTGCTGTCATTTCCCATCTATATTCATTTGTTACGAGTGGCAATACATCTGAAGCGTGGTTGAGATTAGAAAGCTGTCCGGTTGGAAATGAGAGCCTAGTGTTTATCTTGCTGTGGTCAAGCCTCCTGGGCTACAGGGACAGACACTAGCAAGGACGAGTAAGCAGCCCCTAATATTTAGAGGGTGATAAAACTTGGAAACATGCAAGGGCCTTCTCATCTCTCATGATCCAAGGGGGTGATATGTTCAAAAGAAAAAAGTGTTTATCCCTCGGTGTTCATTATAAATGACAGAAGAAGGGGTCTGCTCCACTCCTGACTCTTGGTATCCATTATTATGCTTAAACGGAACCGCTTATATCAGCCAGCCCTCTGCACTCAATGTAAGAGGACAGACAGAGCTATCTCGCCTCTACTGGCAGATGATTGTCAGAGGCAATACGAAACCCAGCAGTGTTAGCTTTTCATCACAATAAGGAATTGATCCTAGAGTGTCATCACGGCTGCTGTCTGTGTCTGATCACCGTTTGTTCAGCATGGTTAAACACAGAGATACGGTGGCGACAGCTCTGTCCATAGATGTACCCAGACCAGAAAGAAAAACAAAAAAAAGTGACATTTAACCTCAAAATCTCGCTAATTAGTTTTATAGATACTAGGGATTGCATTTTAAAGTTTATTTGCAAGGCAGTAACACTTAATCTAGTTTAGGGCTGATAAAAAAATTGAAATAACTTTTCTTTCAATGTATACATTCAGACAGGGTTTCTTGTTTATTGTAGGCAAATATATTCCATTTCATACTGGATTACTTTTTTCCCAATGCCACTATGCAATCAGTGTCAGGAACATTCGTAGGTGTGAATATCAAACATGTTTAGTGAAAGAGAGGAGTGCACTTGTGACATCATGCCACACTTAACGCTATGGCTCGCTACAAATAATCTGCATTCAAGCACCATCCCTCTCAGACAATTTCCACTAACAGGTATTGGAACATTGAAGGTGTAAAGCAGAATATTGTTTTGTTAATAATATCTTTGATGAGCTCAAAATGAAAGTGGGTCAGTTTATTAAAGCTTTATTTGGACAAGTAGTCTAATTCAGTTCAAGGATTCTGTTTTAAGAGAGAAGGAAAAAATGCAGTACTATCATCTTATCACAATTCTCATGTCATGTCACATTTCTATGTCTAGCTTTGGGTGTTTTGCTATTCTCCCTGTCATGTTTTCCTCCTGGGTTATTGTCTGGTCCTTTTCCCTGTGTTTTTCCTCCCGTCGTTAGTTTCCCTGGTGTGTCTGATTGTGTTCACCTGTGGCCCTTGTGTTTCTCCTCCCCTGCCCGGCTGTTTCTCGTCTTGTGATTACCCCTCCCTGTATTTAGTCTTGTCTCTTCCTGTGTTCAGTGTTGGTTCGTCTTTTGTTGGTGAATGAGTTCACCGTGGAGTGTTTTGTGTTTCCAAGTGATTTTTGATAAGAGCCCTTGAAATAAAGGTATTATCAGTATTATCTGCGTTTGGGTCCTGCTCCACTCCTCGTATCACATGTGCCATTGGATTGAATGTGTGGAATATGTAAGCAAATTATTCCTTTTATAATCACTATTCCCATCGTTCTGCCATGCTTGAGATCTTTTTTTCCAATAGGGTCACAAAGTGAAGTTGTATAACTAGGAATTCGGAGACACGCTTTGATAAATAGTCTCTGTCAGATTGAAAACGCACAGAGGACTACAGACTGTTGCCATTATAACTAGACCTAGTCACCCATTGGTTTGACTAACGTCTTTTTATTGAGCGACAAGTGACTTTTTCTCAACGAGAACATGGAGCTTGTGGGATTGCAGAAAATGGTGGACTGACCAGAAAAAAATGGAAGGGTCAAACTTTAAAAAAAAATTGAACATTATGCAAATTAGGCTAACATCCTGTGACCAGTCATTTGCTATCATTTGCATGCATTACTTTGAAATCTTTTTCTGTCCTCTATCAGTTAATATTGAAATAAATTGTAAAGGTTAACCCAGCCTTTAATGTGAGGAACATCATGTTAACATTTTAACATCTATAAAGCTGGTGAACCTGTAACAGTTCTCATTACCAATGACCACACATATGCACCTGCCTGTCTCACACCTCCTTTGCTTTCTCTCTTCCTCGCTTCATTTTGCGGACATCTCACTTGAGGCAGTCAAGAAAGAAGAAAGCATACAGACGCAACTTCCCCCTCCTCTTCCTCCCCTTCTCGGAATCCCTCCTGAGGAGAGCGGAGCGGACAGGCAGCAGATAGAAATCACAGCGTGAGTGTGCGTTGAGGCTGATAGAGTGACCTTCTGGCTTCACCGGTGGGATTTTTTATTATTTCAGCACTTCGCCTGGGTATCACAAATAACACAGAGCCGTCAATAATATTTATTTACATTTTTCAGCCGAGAAAAGTCCTTTTTCAACATTTTACGGTAAGTGTTTGATAAGCTTTCTTTTAATTTTCTAGGTTTTATCCCTGGAAACCCATTTTAGATTAATGTTTATTTTAATAGAGTAAGAGAAGGTGTCTCATCTGTAAGTACGTCCTTTCTTGAAAACTATTATCTTAATTTTTCGACTGAGAGCACCTGCTAAATAGATAGACATTTGGTTTTATAAACTATCCGAGAGCTCTTAATACAAGTAATTGTTTCTTCCAGTTCTGCAGATGTATAGTTTTTGCATGGCATTGCATTAACATAGACCGTTACTGATCTCCTTGAGCTATAACTTTTTTTTCATTATTTTAATGAAGCAATACCACTTCAGAGAAGATCGCTTAATGATAATTAACATGGTTAAAATAAGCTATTTGAGATCTTCGGGCAATTAGAAATAAAACATAATCTCTTTTTAACATAATATGAGTTTGAACTTAATTGCTTTGTGTTACTTTCTCAACATAAATCTGGTGTAATCTGGCTAAATAGATATTTTAATTGGTTTTATATTATATTTTAGCTTAACCTCATATGCTTGCAGGGGGATTTAAGTGACAACTTTTGCAGCAAATCAAATGCCCCGTCATCATGCTGAGTCTGTGATTTAAAAAAAAGACTGTCATCATATATTACATTCAGGTCTTTGCTAGATATAATTACTTCACCCACTAAAACATGTTGACAGAAAATATCATCCAAATGTCACACATGCCAGCATGATTTATTATGCCTCAAGCACTTTATGTAACCTGTTTTGATCAAGTAGTGTCTTCTTGAACCCTGACCCTGCATGAGTAATGCTGAGGGAACTTTCTGTTCCAGGTGAAAATGCGCTGCCGTTTCCAAAGAAGATTCACCCTGTTCAGAATTCAACAGTCAAATAATTGAGCTAGTTTTCTTGGAATGATTGGTACCATGAACCAGAAAGAATCATAAACTTAAGCCCTAATTTGCTGGACCAGGTTGTTTTTAAATACTAGTCTTTCTAAACAAGGAAAAGATAGTTTGCTAAAACATGGGCGACTCCAACCTCAGCCACATGGTAGCACCTTGTACAGAGATGCAGGACAATCTCCTTCATTACATGGACAGCTATGATATGGACTATGGAATCCCTCCGGATGAGATCCCAGACACCACGCAGGGCCAGGCCTTCTTTGTGGCCACCATTGTTATTGGAGTGGTGCTTGTCTGCATCATGCTTGTCTGTGGGTGCGGGAACTTCATATTCATTGCCACGCTGACACGCTACAAAAAGCTGCGCAACCTCACCAACTTGCTCATCGCAAACCTTGCCATCTCAGACTTCATAGTGGCAGTTGTGTGCTGCCCATTCCTCTTGGACTACTATGTGGTGAAAAAGCTCTCCTGGGATCATGGATTACTGCTGTGTGCCTCCGTCAACTATCTCCGGACAGTGTCACTCTACGTGTCCACAAACGCATTGCTTGCCATTGCAATTGACAGGTGAGTGTGTTACTACTTTTATTTTTATTTGGCTTTGTGCAATACATCGATTAAGTCTCAAAAACCTTCAAGCATTGTCGACAGAGATTTAAATCAATAAAGCTTTCACTTTTTTTCATCTGGCAATATTCTCTCCTCAAAGAGCATCACAAAATCTATAATAATAAAGCCTGTTCTATCTTTGACGATATGAGATTCTAGCTGTACATTGTCTTGTCTATCCAAGATATTTTTGTAAAGATATGAAGACCCGTTTTAATTTTGCTGTTTTTTATTGGAAAATACAGTTGACTGACCTCTTAGATTTAAACGGGAAACTGAAGAAAAAAAAGGACAGTGTTCGAAAATAAATGTTTCTCACATGTAATCTCAAGTGATTAAACCAAGCTATGATCAACCTCTAACCACATGTCAATATAGCTGAACTACTTTGCAGCTGCTAATGAGAAATACACTTGAAGTTTACATGCAGTGGTTTTACTCCATACTGTTTCTTCCTTTAATCACTGATCAATCACTTTTATGGCACAAGCTGACCCTATACTGTAACTCAGATACATGTTGATGTATAACCTATTAAAATAAATGAGTTGTGTTCAGTGTACACTATCACTCATGCTTCAAAGGCTATGTAAATAACATGCTTTAATTCATTATTAACTGTTAATTAGCTTTAAAACAGTACCATTGCTATCTGTTCAGTATGCAACAGGCACAGATCCTCTCCTGATTAATTTGTTCATCCTTATCAGTCTGTGCCAGGTACATTATTTATTTAGTCTTCCTCTGGCACATGCCTCAAAATACATCAGACACCAACCGGTTTGACAAGCAAATCATGCTGTTTTACATACCAAACCAGAGACCCTGACAATCCGGGCCAGGGGCTTAAAGTCTGATGTCTATCAAACTATTCCGTCATTCTCTCAACTACACAAGTGTCAAGTTTCGTGAGGCATTATTTGGCAAATTATGCCTCGAATGAGCGAATGGCTCCTTTGCCCTCCCAACCTGGACATTGTCCATTTTAAAAATAGAACCTCTCAAATACACAACTGTCAAGTTTGGTGAATGAGTCATGCAGGTCTGTGAGGCTATCACATAAATAAAAAAAATCTGTCTACAGATAGACAGACAGCTGAATAAGTACTTGTGATAAGGCTTTAGTGAAGGGACAGAAGGTGTCTGTAGGAACACATTTAGCAATGATGAAACACACAGACTCCGAGGATGAAGATCAAACCTTTGTCCTGTTCACTAAACATCAAGTACAGGGTATTTCTATATATCATCCTACCCTCAAAAGCATTGGCACCTAGTATATTATAATTAAGCAATAGCTCACGACAGGCCGTGGTATATACTCATTATATCACAGCTAAGGGGCGTGGTTCGGCCGACGCGAAGCGGAGGGTCAACAACCCCCTTAGCTGTGATATAATGAGCATATATCACGGCCTGAAGTGAGCTATTGCTTTTATAAAACGGTTACCAAGTGTGGCAATATGAAAGAAAAATACACACTCTAATTTAAATAGTTTTTATTAGTAAATAATGATGTTCTAAATAAAATAGTCCCTCCGTTGCCTTCTGCACAAAACATAGTGCGAGGTGCAACAACACTAACAGCTAGCGAACATATTAGACAGAGAGCGTTGATCCATTATTTGGCTGTTTATTTACATTAATGTGTATGTTGCTGTTTATTGTGCATCCACTGAAAAACTGTCCAGCATCAGTAGCATGGCTTACGTGGTCACTTGTATAGGTTGAGGTTGTTCGAGGCTGTTGCTTGGCGTGGCGAGAATATTGCTCCACTTTCTCCGGTCCCCGAGATTGGGCTTCCAGTAGCTCTGGAGAGAGCTTTCGCACCTGTGGCCACTAACGGTCATCATTTCTCTGCTTTGTTTCAAGACCTGCATCAGAAAGCTTTTGAATGGTGGTACTTTTCCAGTTGGTCTACCTGCTCTTCACGTAGCTCTGCATGTCGTAGTTTAGGTGCTTTTTTTTTCTGGAGATAGGCACTGTTCAATCCACTCCTCCCTACTATAGTAAGACCCCCCCGGAGGTTGAAGTTAATCTTAAATGTTTCCATTTTATGCTTTGTAAGTTTGTTTCGTAACGGAAGAAATTTAAATATATTTATAAAACTGACAAGTCAAATCAAGCAATCTGATTGGTCGATAGCGTTTTTGCGGACCTCTTTGATTACAGATTTGAAAACATCGTTGCTTGCTTTAAAAGTAGCACAATTCATTATGTCAAACCTTCAAAAGTATCTAGATATCCCTGCCCTAATGCCAAAGGAACTGCACACTGAATATGTTTTGCCGTTTGATGTCTATGTCTGGACCGCTGCGTCAAAAAGGAGGGCTTCTGCCCCGTTACTTCTCCGCTGCTTTCTTGTTCCAGTATGAAAAGCAATGTTTTTCTCAGACGCGGAGGGATACTGACTTGTTGTGAAAAGTAACTTACTGTACAATTCTACCGTGGTATACGCTCAGTATATCACGGCTAAGAACCAATCAGATTGCTTGATTTGACTTGTCCGTTTTATAAAGTATGATACCTTATATCTAAGTTTAAGTTGTGGAAATCACCTCCAAAGTTACAGATAAATAGCTGTTGGTAAGAGAAGGAATGGGAACCCTGAGGCATTAGTGAGCATATCAGCCAATGTCAAAACTCAATCTGTTCAATCTTTAAAATCATGCTTACAAGTAGGCTTTAAGCAGGTTAGATATTGTTTTTTCACAATAATGGTTTCAGAATGTAGGTGGGAAAAGACAAGGGTTGTAGAAGACAGATAAATAGTTATAGAACAACCATTTATTTTGTGGATGAGCAAATTTAGATATTTGAAGGGTTTAGGTAACATCACATATACACATTCTAAAAAGGCCCTTTTCACAAAATACATTCTAACCTCTCCCAGTAAAAAAAGCACAGGTGCAAATGATAAAACTAATTATGGCTGGGTTCTGCATGCTGACTCACTACTGTCACAGGGACACTTGGATATGACAAAGCCATTGTTAATGTGATTAGAAGCACCTGTGCTTCTCTTTCTTCAACAATTAAAAATTGTCTGCCGTGAAAAAAGGACTATATTCAAATAAACTAAAAAAGGCTCCTGGGAGTTACAAAGCTTGATCAATTATGCTAAAGAAAATGACCCTTGGGAGAGCCACAGTTAATCTGCACTTTATTGCTGTAAAGCATATAGCATTTCACGTCGTAATTAATTGTCTGGTTAATTGCCTGCACCTGTGTTTTTTTTTTTTTTATATAAACTTTTTAAATCCAAGGTTCTGCAACAATGCGTCTTAGAGACTCAAATGGATACCATTGCATTTTGCCTTTCTTGTAGGATACTTGAGTACTTTTGCAGATTATCTTTCCTTTAGGCTTCCCTCCCATGTTTTGTGCAAAGAAAGTTCAGTTTTCTCAGCTTAAAAAAACACTGACTTCTAAAGAATCCAAGTCTCCCAAATTAAACTTCCACCACTACCTCCATTCCATATCCCTGCACTACATTGCAGTGTACTGTACACATTAATGTAGGGTGACACATTTGTGCATGAGGGCACAAAACATCCAGATTGGTTCACAAAGAAGCATTTTAAAAATGTAGTATGCCTTGTAAGGAGATTTAAATGTAATAAGAAGGCTGTGGCTGATAATGGTTGAGTGTGCCAAGTGATTATTATAAAACTGTTCATTCAATACTCCTCCTTACATAGTGTGAGCCTACTTATATTAACAACACACAACAGCCTACTGAGTGCAGACTATTATGGAGAATCCCCAGGCATGCTGCCAAGGTAATGGGTAATCGTTTACTTCTTAGTTGGTGGTGCTCTGTATTTTATTCTGTCGGCAAAAATAAATTGTAAATATATTTCAAGGCGGTGTAAATGTTAATACTGCAGCAGAAAACGTATTGAAGTGAATTGTTGGTAATTTAGAGACATTTTTTTAATTAGCTGCTATTTGAAGTGTATTTGTCGCTTTTTCATCAAATTAACCACTTATCCATCTATTGTTTGTTGACATTTAGCTCAAGATCGCCCACATTAGGTGCAGTATATCAATGACAATCTCATTAAGAGGATGCTCTGGAATGATGTTGCTGATGAACTAAATCAGCAAGATCATTACATGCTAACCTTTAATGGAGTGTCTGTGAACAACACAATCAATAGACATCTAAACATATTGAAAAGAGATAATTTTGAATAATAATTTTTGCTTTTGTACAGCTGACACATCAATATTAAATATGGATGCCAGAGTTTATTATATTACTGTTTTCTAAAGACACCAGTGTAAACAATTCTAACAAACTTTGTTTATGTTAGTTCAAGCTTGTACCCTTTGCTTTACACTTTAAATATGGATAAGAGATTGTGCTCCGAGTGGCAGAAAGCCTCTACAACTTTTTTCTACAATGTCTATTGGACTTTAATCTTCCATAAGTGGTAGACAGCTATAGGTCAAATCTATCGACTTCACATAGCACACAGACTGCTAAAAAGGTTAATTTGACTGCATTTTATTAGGAGTTGATTCCCTGCCATTCAATCCATCAATATGTCTGTGTTCTTCCAGGTACATGGCGATAGTCCATCCTCTGAGGCCTCGTATGAAGTACCAAACCGCCTACTTCCTCATCACAGGAGTCTGGATTGTTCCTATTGTGATATCAATTCCCTCAGCCTACTTCACCTCTGAGACCATTTATCCTCATGGTGGCAACTCCCCAACAACTCACAAAGTTTTCTGTGCCCAGATCTGGCCTGTAGACCAACAAATCTACTACCGCTCTTACTTCCTGTTTGTTTTTGCTGTGGAGTTTGTTGGGCCTGTGATCATCATGGTTATGTGTTACTACCGAATTTCCCGCGAGCTCTGGTTCAAGAGTGTTCCAGGTTTCCAGACGGAGCAGATTAGGAAGAGGTTGCGTTGTCGTCGCAAGACAGTGATCGTCCTGATCGGGATCATGACGGCGTACATCCTGTGCTGGGCCCCTTACTATGCCTTCACCATAATACGAGATTTCCACCCAACACTAATCTCCCGCCAGAAGAACTCATTGGTTGCTTTTTATATCATCGAGTGCATCGCCATGAGCAACAGCATGATCAATACCTTCTGTTTTGTCAGCGTCAAGAACAACACAGTTAAGTACCTTAAGAAGATTGTACTGATGCGCTGGAGGTCCACGTATGACCCTGGAAAGGCTGTGGATGAGATGGATGTTAGGACTTCCTCCATGCCTGTTACAGAGGAGATTGAATGCATTCACTTGAGGTGCAGAGAAGAAATTATTTAATCATATATATTTTTGGCTGTTGAGTTACAGAAATGTCGATAGTGATGAGTTCATATTCAACAATTTTTTTGTGTTTAGATCACATTTTGGGAAGATATCAAGCACCACAAATCACAAGGAAAGGTTCAACCTTATACATTGATAAATGGGGCAACATATTCAGCGACTAAGTCAGTATTAAATACAGGACTTTTCCTTGAGGTGTTATGAGAATATAATTATTGTGTACACTGTGACACTCCATTATTGTTAAAAGTTGTAGCATGTGTATAATCTGACATGTAAGACTTGTAAACTGCTACTGCCATAACTTATCTATGATGTTTACTATAATTGTTAATTATTCTTTTCGTATTGCTTTTATCTTGTTTTAAAAGAGATTTGGGTAAGGTCAATTCACTTAATACTTAAGATATCCTTTCATTGACCACCATTGCTTTTGTATTTCAAGTGTTGTGTGTTTTCTAGGGTCCGAGCTATGTTTTGAAAATTCAGGGTTTTTAAATAAAGATGTAACTTTGTGGAATGTAGAACAATTGAAAAGGTATTTTGAATGTCTTCAAGTAAGATATATTTTCTTGGTTATTTGTCCTTAAAAAAATAATGTATTGCATGCTTTCTTGGTAATTTAACATATTGTATGTGCTTATGGTAATAAATAATGGTACACTGAAAATAAAAGCTGTTTAATTTATTAAGCTGTATTTTTATTTGCTTTTTTATTTCAGGGAGCCTTTCATTATAAAAGGCATGTTTACCTCACATCATATTGCATTGTGACTACGGCATGCAAACAGATCGTCTTAAAAAAACACTTGGTCGAATTAATGCTGCATGTAGCCACCAGCTAGAAGGAAATGTAACCATGGCAATGGGTGTGTAGAGACTCCTTCAGCCGCACAAGATTCATTATGAATATATAATTTAACATATATTAATATACTATATGAAGAGCAGCATTTAAGAACAACCTAAAGGGAATACAAACCATGGAAGGTATGTAAACGTTTGTTGCTTTTAGTAATGTAAACTAGCTAAGTCAGCTAACGTTAGCTAGCGCTAGCTCACATAGTCGGCAGTCAGAAACACAAATACACACACAATGTTTTCTTTCTTGATAACTTACCTTTCTATTCTTAAAAAGAGAACATGAGACCAGTAAATATACAAGGTAACTTTTTCTTTCCTCAGTATTTAGTTATCGGCGTAGACTGTTTAAAAGTGCCAATCCAAAGTTATCAATCCAGACAGAATCCAGGCAGGGCCACTGCGCAAGGCTTCCGTTTTTTAATGGCGACTAACCCCAACCTTTGTTGCTACTTGAACGTTTTCACTCATAACTATAAGTCACTTGTTTTTCTTTTCACTTTTTTATGAAGTGAATAAACCGTTACTTCCTTAAAAAATAGGAAATGTATTTTGTTGATAACCGCGTGAATAATTAATGTATTTAAAAAAAGTCTAATTATCTCTGTTAAATAAATAGTGTTGGGCTAAGCAACACATTAATTATTGGCTTTTGTCAAACAGTCCACGTTCCTGTTTTTTCTAAATAATCCGGAGATTCTGGGATGGTGAGATGGGCCTATGTCTGTTAATCATGTTGACACAACAAAGTGAATTCATTCCTAGTAACATCGTTTAAAGTGTCTCGTGATAAAGGCTGATATGGAATTTTTGGGTTCTTGTAGCACAATAACCATGATAAATTACAAACTGTACAAGATGATAAGAAACTAGAAACGTTTAACTTTTTTTAACATCCACAGAAAGCCATGTTAGCTATGGTGTAAAATCATTCTCTCAGCATCAACTTGTAATGTTTTCTTTTTTAATATACTTTCTGCACACTCCTGAAACCAATTTTTTGATGGGCCAGCTCACATTTTACTTATCGGTAAGCATCTGCCTCTGAATCAAAGTAGCACAGTCATGCTCTTTTCACGTTTGTTATATCAAATAGAATACTTTATGAGACTTTACCAATATGCATTAAACATCCCAAATAGTTTATATTTAAATGTGGTAGATTATCACAAGGTAAATATTCTATAATCAAGTTATTAGTAAGTGTTTTATTATTTAGGAAAATAATTAGCTCTCAAAGACATGATTTTGCTTTTGAAAACAAATCCTCCGTAAAGGTCCTGTCTCATTCAGGTGTGGGATATTAACAATAACTTCAAATAACATAGTCTCCTTTCAAGAATCAGTGCAATTGCATTTAACGACAGGAGACACTTCTCTGATGACCAAAAAGCACTCATGGTGACAGAGACCAAAGGTGTTTTGAAAGACAGTCATCTGCACATTAATAAATCCGTTATTTTGCTCAGGGTCTGCAGGTTTTTTCAGGACACATTTCATAAGAGAGACACACCATGCACAGGTTGCTGATGTTTAAGGAGATGAAGGGTCCACAACCTTCCCTGAATGAAGAGGGAGTTGACAAAACTACATATTAGCAGTAGTTCATTCTATCCTGTTACCATAAAGGAAATGTCTCAGCGATTCCAACCTCATTTACAGATATTTCTCACAGGACATTGACAAGATGGCAACACATCTGGAGCCTCAAAGTCTCTAAAAGGAATTTCCTTGTCTCATACACAAAGGAAAATCTAAAACAAATGTGTATACATCTAATTATAAAATGGACAAGTCAAATCAAGCAATCTGATTGGTTGTTAGCCGTGATATACTGAGCGTATACCACGGGTAGAATTGTAAGTTACTTTTCACAACCTGAGACTTGCCAAGGCACAC
>NW_011357531.1:292322-328643 GCF_000735185.1 Notothenia coriiceps | reverse complement strand
ATCTTCCTGGTCGAATGCACTTATTGTAAGTCGCTTTGGATAAAAGCGTCAGCTAAATGCAATGTAATTTAATGTAATGTAATGGTCCAGACATAGACATCAAACGGCAAAACACATTCAGTGTGCAGTTCCTTTGGCATTAGGGCAGGGATATCTAGATACTTTCCAAATGTTGACATAATGAATTGTGCTTCTTTTAAAGCAAGCAACGATGTTTTCAAATCTGTAATCAAAGTGGTCCGCAAAAACCCTATCGACCAATCAGATAACTTGATTTGACTTGTCAGTTTTATAAATATATTTACATTTCTTCCGTTACGAAACAAACTTACAGAGCTCAAGATGGAAACATGTAAGGGATAATGTGCTGCGACGCGGTCATTATGCCGCTTCGCGTCTGGCCGAACCACGCCCCTTAGCTGTGATATAATGAGCATATACCATGGCCTGTCGTGAGCTATTGCTTAAGTGTATCTTGATGGAGATATGGATTAAGATGCCAAAAAATAACTTCTAAACAATCAGAGAGAGAATTCCCCGGAGGATTGATAGTAAACACAGATATTTCTGGACCGACGGTTCAAGGTGGAGAAAGAAACAAGAGAAAGAAAGAGCAAGAAAGGTACCACGCTTTACTTGTAGGACACAAAGACAGAGCGTCAGAGATATATAATCTACTTCAAAGCATAAGGTATATTGTGACCATCATTTATAAAATGTCAGGTATGCACATAGTGACTTAAGAAACAGCCTCTTCATGCACCTTATATCACGTCAGCAATAATGGGTTTGTGATGTTGTACTCCCTTATACAAACTGTGAACAACGTTGGCAGTTGGCATTACCACACGTAGTGGGGTGGTTAATTGTTTTAAGAGACAAAAGAATAACATATTGATTATATAACAATCATCAACAGGAGCAAACTGAACCTCCTGATATTGTGGTGGGGGAATCAGAGTGTATCATAATAAATCCATTACGCAAGGCATGACCCTCTAACTGCTTATGACAACTTTATGTAAACTCACTGCAGGAGGGTCATTTACATTCAGTTTTACATACAGTGCTTAACAAGCTCCTAATCATCGGTAGCAACAAGATGTCATGTCTGGAACACATTTGCTTAAAAGTGCATATGTTAACCTTTTTACTCATCGACCTCAATCCACAGCGTGAGTCACTATTATTATTTAACACTGAGCATTGCCATGTTTCTCCTGATATGGCCATTAACTTCTCTTGTTTAAAAAAAAAAAAAAAAGATTCAGTCCATCCGCTCTTGAGTTTTAGTAAGAGAGCAGCTTGTAGAAATTGTCACCCCTCATGATTATTTTCTTACAGGCTGTTGTTTCGTCTATCAGGGTCGTTGCTTATTGTCCACATTAGTCTCTGTGCTGTGGCCCCTGGCTGAAGTGTCAGTTAGCGCAGGTGTGTGTTTTTCCTCTCCTCGTCCTCGTACGTTATGTTCTTGGACAACCTGCCATTAAGTTACACGAATAAACAACATTTTCAAACACATATTTAGCTTCGAACAGGCAGCTCAGCTCCTCATTGTGGGGTTCTGATGGGCTATTTCTCATGGTTGGGTTTTTGCACCCTACCATTACTCCTCAGGATTGAAATTCCCACTTGCTCAGATGCCGGATATTTTCTTAAACTTCAGACATTTGCAACACCCTTGAACATTTTGACATACTATTTTATTATAATTATAACAACTATTGTTTGTAAATTGTAAAAAAATATCTTTACTCTTCAATCTTTCTAGAATTTCACTTTTCAAAAATATCCTGATGAAGGAAAATAAGAAGACTGGACTACAGCAGGTCCCTTTGATATAAATCATAATAATGAATGGGCCACTCTTTCAAATCACAAAGATCTAACAGTTCAATTCAAGCTAAAATAAAGTTTTTTTTGTACTATGGTGAAGTTTGACTAAGACTGTTTACAACCATTATTAGTTTGGATGTTTAGATGGCCAGTGTACTGTTTTCCTAGCACATAGTAATGTCTCTTTTTGTTTTGGGTTAACATTGAAACCACAACATGTTTGTATGCTCACTCAGTAACATTTTCAAACAAATGATTCACTAACGAGGGGGATGAAACAGTTTGAGTCATCACCCTTCATTCAGTCAGTTAATCATGTTCTTTTTTCCAGACACTGTTATGAACCTAAATAGCTTTTTAAGGACTCAAACTCTCTCCCATTATAATTTATGCCATATTCATATTCGTTGTTGTCACTAGGAATGCTTTTACGTACGTGTTCGTGCATGCGTGTGTGCGTGAATGTGTGTGATGATGTCCATATGTGTGTGCAGTGATGATGTTTCTGCCTCTTGACCTGCCCAGTTGATTCTCAGTCTGAACTGCCATGTGGAGCCGATGACTCTATCCAGGGAACACAATCTGACATTAACAAAGAGTCCTGTCTAACGTTCCCTCTTCCACTTCTTGAATGTTCTTGGCCGGTACTTCACTAGACCCTTTTGTAACCTATTCCTTACATAGATATACAGCTGTTTGTCATAAAAAAAGGTTCTCCTTAAATGGTGGACCAGTTTGAGTGTCACCAGAAGCAGATCCAACTGGAAGACTGTGCAGTAAACCACATTCGACACAAACAAGTTGCTTCTTTCTTTGTTTCTTCTCCTCCTTTGCTGCATTTGCCTGCCTCATACTGAATAGGACTTTATGTTGTTCAATTCTTAATAATACAGAGATCCTTCTTTTTCTCAAACGGGAATACCAATATCCTTTTTATACGAATGGCAAACATTTATAAAAACATGTATCATTAACCAAGGAAGCCATATCATCTGTTAAAGTTGTACACTCACAGTAATACAGAGCTCTTTTTTTTTTTTTACCAATTTCTGAGATATTCTATCAATATTTTAAAGATATAAATCTGGAAAATCTATCTTCGATCATCAAATAGCCAGGAAGCTTTTAAAAGTGGCTCTTAGTAGAGCGTAGAGCTGGCTCGTTCATAGATGACAACATCTGTAGACAGCTTGGATTTACACCAATGGTGAGGTGACCCAGACTCACTGCAAAAAACCTGTCAAAACGTATTTCTAAATATTAGACAGACTCCTCAAACCACACATTCAGCATAACCCACATATCTTCCCTTCATCTCTCTGTTCATGTTCCAAACACCAAGTTTTCCAACAGTGATGGTGTAATACAGTATATCAGTATACAGTAGCTGTTAAGTATACTATCTAGTCGACGACTTTTTAGACGTCTTTATGCTCGTGCTTTACTGACAGTAAAGGACAGAAATGCTTTTGATCTTCTAATCTAACCGTCCATACGAAAACCAATAAACAACATTTCATATTCAAATCCCACCTATATGTGTTTAAAAGCTTAAAGGAAATATGAATATTACAAAAACAAAACACCATTAGACATACAGTATACAAATGCATCTAATGTGTATATCACCCTATTTCCTTATAAACTGTTAATGGAAAAAGCTCAGAAAAGGTAGATTTTGCTCAACTCACCACACTTTATTTCACAGAGGAACAGAAGTTCTCGTATTAAGAGCAGATGTGTAGGTCTAGCCAGGAGCTAGCATGTCCAGCGTACTAATGACTTTTGGATGTCTTTCAGGGCTGTTAAGACCACAACCTCTCTTCGATAGCAGTTTAATGTGATGTTTGTGCACATCCCTGCCCTCACATGGCCCACAGCTTTGCAGGCCAGAGACATCCTGTGACAGCAAATCGATGGCTGGTCATGAATAATGACTCACTAGAGAACAATTTGATCAATACTGCTCCTTTAACAGCTTACATGTCTACTGTCCTTTGTTATACAGTGTTTCAGGAGTCTCTAAACAGCAGTGTGTGAAATTAGAGGATTTCTTCATTTTAGAACAATCTTAAGATGTTCTTAAAATGAATTGGCTTTAACATCAATTCAATGGATTCTCTTTTTTAACCTGAATGCACGTAAACTCTTCTCTTCTTTTTAATTATAACACCTATATGCTTTAAAACCAAACCAATTACATAATGTCTGTTTTCTTTTCCAATCTCCACTTTTGCTCTCTGTCCCACAAAGACATGCCATAATGGCACAGCCACAGTAAGACCTGCTTAGCAGCATATCTTCAAAGGAAAATACATGGATTGCCTTTGACAAAGGCAATCCATGTATATACAAAGGCCATTGCAATTTGAACCATTTTATAATCAACCATAGGGCTTAGTGGCTTGGCTCTAAAAGAAGCAGTATATGTTTTGCATTTAATTATTCATAAATGTGATTCAATGCTGTGACAAATTGAACATGATCATTTTACAGGACATAATGAAGTATGAAACATTTGTGTCATTGTTATCTCTGACGCAGCATCCCATACTGTAGGGAGCATATCCTCCAGACATGAGATTGGTGTACTGTTACGACTGAATAAACGGGTTTGAACTCAATTGCACGACTCACACAGGTTTTTACAAAAAAGGTTTTATTCAAACCAAAACTTCACGACAGTGGGAAACAAAAACTAAATCACTCTTAACGAGGAAAAACAGTATCAAAACAAAGTCGTTCTTGATGAGGAAAAACACTAACAAAACAAAATCACTTCAATGAGGAAAAAACACTAGGAGCATGAAAATAAGAATACTTAGACAAGACGTGGCTCAAAGCTCTGCTTGGGATTCTTTCTGGCATGATACGCTGGTAGACTGTCACAAGAAACGAAACGAACTGGCACAGGACAGAGGGAGACGAGGACAATAAATACACCAGGTAATGGGGAACAGGTGGAAACAATCAGGGGCGGGGTCGACAATCACAGGAGTGGGAGACACACAAGGAAGGGAGGTCAGAGTATCTGAAACAGAGGAAGATTACTATCAAATAAAGGGTAAATCAACTAGACCTAAGACAAAAAAACGCTTAACGAAACTAAATAATTGCGAGAGAACTGACTATAGTCCTAGACCAAGTCTGACATTTGTGATCTCTAATGTTCCAATAGACAGGTTTTAACCCCAACATACTGTGTAAAAAGGACATTTCATCCATTATAGCAGGAAAAGCAAAAGTAAAAACCAGTACACATAAGGGACTAAGCCAGCCCTTTCTCATTGCAAAATAACCATGTTATCGTTACACTGTGACAATTCCACTGCAGAAAAACTGTGTTTAATATTTTACACTGGCATACATGTTGTTTCATTTTTTGCAAAGTGCTTTTAAGAGGGAGAGACCGAAGCCATGGCTGACAAAAACAACATGGGGACATTTTGTGATCAACACACAATGTAAATTTCTTTACAAGCAAATGTTTGTGTCTAAATACAAAATAAAGTCAGAAGTCAACTACTCATAGAATCGAGCACTCCACCTTCAGATCTGACATCCCTTGAGAGACCTTCTGCTTCAGAAACAAGAGCAAAGCCACATGCAACACTTAACACTGAGAGTCCATGCGTGTGGTGGCCATCTCTCCCACCCTTACCAAGCACAAGGCGTTAACTCAGAACATGCGCTTCAACAGGATGTGAAGTGAAGTGAGAGCCCTACAGAGACTTCAGCAGGCTTTCATCATTGTTTTAGTTTACACATGCCTATTTATGTAAAAACATGTCTATCAATTTATAATCTACGTATGATCCATCAAAACAATTCAATTAGAACAAGGCTGCCCACACCATGTAGATCACGGTTCAATTCCCTGGCTTGACTGAAGATGGGGGTTGGACCAGGAATGATGGGCACTCACTTACTAACGCAACTACAGATAAAAAGCAATAACTTGCCAGTAAGGTTAAATTAAAAAAGGATCATCACATAGTGTGACTAGTGATTCCACTTCCATTTGAAACAACAAAAGTAAAATCAGGCAGGCAAAGCCCAGCTTCCTAGGTTTATAGAATGATAGAAGGTAGCAAACGCCCTTTGTAATTCACACCTCAGTGGAAGCCACCACAAGCACGCTGCAAGTTCCATTGCATCATCTAGTTGTCAGTGTGAATGCATTATATCTGAACCTGTTGGTGGAAAGTAGCAAGAGGGCATTTATGGCTGTGTCAAGTCAACAAACTGTTGACCCTGAAGAAAAGCCAGCAACCCAAAGCTGCAGCTCTGACAAAGGTTCTGAAATGTGCCATATAGAGAGATAAGCTATTAATTCTTATTCTCTATATAGCCTTTGCAAGTTTGTCAGAAACGCCTACAACTTATTCTTNGGGAACAGGTGGAAACAATCAGGGGCGGGGTCGACAATCACAGGAGTGGGAGACACACAAGGAAGGGAGGTCAGAGTATCTGAAACGAGAGGAAAGATTACTATTCAAAATTAAAGGGGAAAATCACTAGACAAAGACAAAAAAACACTTACCGGTAACTAAACTAACATAATTTGCGAGAGATGACATGAACCATCCATCCAACAGTGTCGCACAACCCTCTCATCATGGTGTTGTGATGACAGGCTGTCGACGTCCAGATCAAACCAACCCTGGAACTTTGGAGAGGAGTAGAAAAAGTCAACAAAGCTGGCCATGTGTACATGTTCCCATTACCCATCAACTCCCTGCCAAGATCTTTTATCAATAGCAAACTCCACAGCTCAAGTACCATCGGGCATGAGATCTTTGTCAATCAGGTCCTCCAGCTACTGCCTGGTGCGTTAAGAGGCTCATTGTCCAACATGAAGGCACTGTGACAAAACAGGAGACTAGGCAGGGGGAGATAACAAACAACAGACCAAATATATTGCCTTTTTTCTTCGAGAATACATTTCACATATAATATATGTGTTATGTTGTGTTCTTACTTTGATGAAAGGAAATGACAGACATGATTTCCCAGGGATGACTGGGTTCCTTTTGCAGATTAAATTATTATCTTGTTTATTCAAAATCAAAGATCGACAATCTCAGGAAAACTGGAAGGGAAATGGGATGATTTCATTCCAACCTGTGGGGAAAGTACACACACACGGTCTGACATACCTCCCTGAGTACACTTCAAAATGACACATTTTATGATCATTTGAAATATCTTCTGACCTTTTGTCAAGCTTCTTGTTTGCTAGGATGGATGAAACATGACATCTCCAAGTGGATTACTGCAGAGGGAGACTGCACTATCAAGAAAAATTGTCTTGTCAACCAACCTGTTAAAACAAGAACTATCCTCTCTCAGGAAGGTGAAGAAGTGTTACCACAAATCTGACCCTTCCATCACCCTAAGCAAGTAGTTGCAGTCCCTGTTTGCTAATGTGAACCCACTGCTAGAGATCTGACAGCATTATTGGATTTAGAATTAAGATTTAAACCACAGATCCAAACAGTTTACCAATCTTGCTTTCTCATTTATATAAAAACCATCTAACTCTGATCCGAAATGTGACCTGGAAAAGTAATTCACTTTTCTCTTGGCTAGACTACTGTACATTTTCTAGAAGTTAGTTTTGAATGCAGCAGCTTGGCTTCTCTTTGATTTTAACAGAAAACATCACCCAAATCCATACTTCTGTCCATCAGCTTTAATAAATAATTGTGGTTTTTAACATTTGAGAGCATCATGCACAGATCTATTCCCCGCTATATGGCAGAAATATAAATATAAGCCATTCCTCAGCCCTACAAATGCTTTCGCGCCTTACAAAAGATTTAACACTTTACCCTCAGGACTAAGGAATAACTCACCTCTCAACATGTTCTCCAACTTTATGTCGTGGTGACTGTACACTCACACATGCAGACATCCAGAGTAATGGTTGTGTCATTGTTTTCCTAATTGTCTGTCCTTTAATTGTCATGGATCAGTGCTTATGTAATCTTGTTAGGGCTGCTCAATTAATCGTATTTTAATTGCAATTACGGCTTGCTACGATTACGAAAACAACGTAATCGAAATATAACGATTATTTTTTTATTATTATTATTAATTTCTTTTTTAATTGGATTTTCAGTTGAGTTATGCTTAATGTTCAGGGTAATCAACTGTTAAAAACATACTGTTCAAAAAAATTTCTCCAATAAATTGATGTTTTCAAAGTAAATGGATAATCGTTTTTAATAATCGTGATATCAATTATTGACCCAAATAATCGAGATTATGATTTTTGCCATAACCGAGCAGCCCTAACTCTTGTACAGTATATTTTAATTGTATTTGCATGAACCTGCCATGAACTGCAGAAGACAATTACCCTGTGTAGCTTAACCTGGCCCTTTTGCCTGATGAACTCAAGTATTCATGTTGATTTTCACATTTGTTGCATACATTTTTTTATGCTTTTATTGCTTTAATTCTTTTTTGGTGTCATATTAATCATGTTCGAAGACACTCACATAGAAGCTATTTTGTTATTAGGATTCAGGTCTTGAAATAATGAATATCAGGACATTTTCAAGGATGGGAAAAGGCTTTTTTGAAACCATGAGTAGTTTTATGATTTTGTAATAAAGTTGCACGAAAAAGGTTATTATCCCCCTACAAGGCTGTCAGAGAATTTGAAGGAAGTCTCCTGATGTACTTGTGAATATATCAATTTAGCTGCAATTTCCACTGTGCCAGTTGCTGAGGCTCTATCCATCGCAATCATAAATTACAATGAGTGAAATGGTCCCAGAAGCCCAATGGACATGACTCTAACTTTGCTTATTCAAAGGCAAAGTCCATAGAGAAAACACCTAATGATTAGAATTTACAAGGTGGCACAGAATGTATCTATATGTATTGCATGAATCTGTTAATATACTGCATCAGGAAACAAGGGAGTACAGTATGGAAAATATCATACTTGCAGTGTTCTTTGACCAAGCTGTCATTATCCTTACTGTACATTCATAGATCCAGCTTTAAGGGAATTCAGTCATTCGTGTTATCTGGCGGAGGGACTCAATTTTTCCAGTTATCCATTCGGATCTGCAGTTATTCTGTTATTTCGGTGTCAGACCACTATTGATACGTGACAGGACATATTTTCTAAATAATATTCCTCTTATCATGCAAGCCTGGCATTTCTAATACTTTAAAAACTGGCAGAATGTATTGATTTGGGTGGGGTATCAATATCAATTATAGTTAGTATATACTACTATACATTTCATTCAAAAAAGGCCCATGTGTGCATAATATATATTTAAGTGTGGAGACCTTTACAGTTTATGGTTGAGACAAGCAAAGCATCAGCAAGTTTCTCACCTTGGATAACTTTAATGATGTATTTAGATGTTGGTTCCAAGCAAGCCACACTCAGACCTTTAGAAGGACAAATTGGACTGTCATTTCTCTGAGCTCATTTCCTTTACAACTTCTCTGGTACACAGGAAGGAGCCTTCTTTTCTTTCACAACTTCACACATTTTGCTCAAGGTGTCTGCTGCAACCGCCCTGCCATGTCTGTCTACCCCTTTTGTCTTTTAAATGAAAATAGGAAGTTTATCATTCTGAACCCACAGCATCATCACTACCATAGAGTCTGCATGTAAAGTAAGTTTAATTAGGTTGAGATCTATTGATTGGGAAGACTATAGCATTTGAATTACACCTATTCTTATCAACGGCATTCAGTGACCCCTGTTCACTGGGACTCTATTTCAGCCAAGGCTTTGGATCTCTGTAGCTAATAAAAGCCTTTTTGTACTCCTTTTTGTGGATTGTCTTTCATCAAAGACATGATAGTGTCTCATTATACATATTCCAATCCTTACATAGTTTATTTAAAACCTTATCATGTGAAATTGAAATGTATTAAATATATTAGATTTCTTTTTTTATCCACATACAGTTTTTGTCACTCAAAAAATTATGAAGTTCCCTGGATATCTCTTTCCATGAAAAGCAGAAATGTGTCATCTACAGTCCAAAATGTGTGTATTGATCAAAGATGTGATTTTGTTAATGAAACCATTTTAATAAAATATTATTGAATGTATCCTTTAAAATGAGTGACAGATCTTGCAAACATGACGCGTCTGTTGAACAGTTGATGGACGAGGTACCTTGCAGTCTGAGGAGCATTAACTTCACCTGGGCAGAGGCTAAAAAGCTATTTCAGAGCAGGGAACAATCGCTTCTACAAACTAACGTTTTTTGAGAGCTTTGGAAAAAAGACTCTTCTTGGGTAGTCACCAGTCGATATGAGGTAAACTTTGTTCCATGCTGGTCAGAAAGTTAGTCAGGAGCCGCTTGTTGTTACTGAACTTGAAAACGTTTTCCACTTGCCAAACAGGGTTCCATCCACATGAGACTTTTTCAATTTCACCTCAAATAATAGAAAAGTGGTGTGCTGCTTCCAATTTCGCTGAATGGCATTTGGAAAACATCTGAATTGTGCAACACAACTATATTGTCATAAGAATTATGGCATAATTGACGGACTAAAATAATAAAAATTGACTTCAAATTCAGTTTTTTGTCCCCAAAGTAAGAGACCACTCTGCTGCCTTCAATTCTGTGAGCTCTTATTTGACGTTTTTATATAAGTGTTGTCTTTTACATATATTTATTTCTTCTTCTTATGTTGTTAACTAGATTAATTTAATACAGTGATATTGACAGGTATACATTGTTGTTGTGTGTTTAGCATAAAAAAGGATAAATGACCAGTTTAGAGTTGTGACTGAAAGTAGAAACAGAAAATCAAATGTCTATTTTCATCAGCTACATTACCAATATTCACAAATGACCATAGCAGGTAACAAACAACTTGGCAAGAAGGCAACTTTCTAATTTCAAAGATCAGATTTGTTCTTCACTTTGCAACTTTGCTTTTCAAATGTGATCCCCTCTGATCTTTGGGGCAGTGCCGGCAGCAACATAATATTTGAAGTGACAAATACAGAAAAGGAAAGCATTTTCAACGCTGTCCACAGAAGTGTGGACTCTGTTTTGTTTCTAAGCAGTGACAGAAGCTTTCAAAATGCAATTTGTAAAAACATCAACCTCCCCTCACGTACACTTTATTGTTTACATCTTCACTTCGCTATAAGACATTCTCAGTTGTATTGTATCTTCATATTTGTATATGAAATGCCCATATCATGTTGGACATTTTAATTAAAACACTGTCATTTCCATTAAGGGTAAACTGTTTGTTTAACTCTACGCTGAGGGCGTTTATGCTTCACAGTTACAACTTTACAGAAATGACAGAAAACAGTATCCGTTTCCATTTTTCCAATACATTGATTAGAAGCATGTGTTTGTCCATGTGTTTCACTAAGTAGGACATGTAGCAATCTCTGAGGCTTTAGTATGATTAACCTCAGTGAGTGGAAATCTTTTCTACACCACACCACGTTTTGCATGTATAGTAACCATTCAAAGCAACACTCAAAGGTTAGGTTGATATATAGTGCCCTCCTGTGGTCAAATTGTAAAACACACACATGCAGGCAGTCATGATGTATTTTGTTTCATTGCCAGTCATTTCTACAACAATGATTTGATCATTCGATTGTCTGATCTTCATTGCGCCACAAATGGCCATAACAACTGAAACACTAGGAAAGTCCACAGCTAAAAACATAATAATGCTTAACTTATGCTTAAAAACACACATACATGTATCATCTCAATGCCATTATGATGTAATCAATGACATTAGTTTAAATCAGTCAAGCATTAGAAGTTTCAGTATCACAAATTGAGATTAACATTTTCATAACAAGAATACCACTGTGTCTTTCCTCGATGTGATTCCCGAGCTGCTCTGAAGAGTGGACAGAGAGAAAATCAAACTGCTGTCTGAGCAGGCGAGAGGGTGGTGTGTGCCTGTGGGCACCACATCAGAAAAAGGACAATTTTGCTAAAGTGATTCAAGATGCCTTGCTTGAGAAAAACAGCTTCTTGGTAAAAGGTGATAACACGTCCCTATGATGATGTATCTCTGCCTGGGGACTTATCATGAAATAATACATTTCAATAATTCCACAAAGAAATTGCTCACAACTACGACAAGGCCAGAGTTCAACAAGGGTTCTATAAATCTGTCAAATACGATAACACATTATCGTATTTAAGAGATAATGTTAGCTTTTGGCATTTGTTTCCTATCTGTTACCAGCTGGTGGTTTTCAAACCTCTCAGACCCTACAGTATTTCCCATTTGAAGATAGTTTGTTAANTAAATGGACTGTACTTATATAGCGCTTTATCCAGTCTTTAAGACCCCTCAAAGCGCTTTACATACTACATGTCATTCACCCATTCACACCCATTCATACAGAGCAGTGTACCTTACTCTAGGACCTAACATTCACACACCGTTGGCCATGCCATCGGGAGCAACTCAGGGTTAAGTATCTTGCCCAAGGATACATCGACATGTTGACTGCATGGGCTGGGATCGAACCCACAACCTTCTGGTTGAAAGACGACCACACTCCCTCACAGCCACAGTCGCCCTATGTGTTACCAGCTGGTGGTTTTCAAACCTCTCAGACCCTACAGTATTTCCCATTTGAAGATAGTTTGTTAAACGTACCACTACTAATACATTTGATGGCCAAAAGGGCCCTCTGGCTGAAAGATAAGCCCCAAGTTGTCACAAACTGTTTGCACTCCTTTTATTACATTCACTTTTTTATTGGAACTTGAGTTATTTTTGTAATGTTGTCATACTGTGGCTAAAGCCAGTCATGTTTGCCACTGATAAACTTTACTTCCGGATGCAGCAGGCCACAAAGTGAATGTCAAGTGTGAAGCTGTCACTTTTTTTTGTTTTAGTTCGTATACACCGGAACTGAGTGTGCTTTGAAAGACAAGGGATCAAGGAGGAAATAAGAAAGCAGACATGGCTAACAGTTTCTCTTTAATTTATTACACACTACATACCTAAAAACATCATAACTTTAGTTTAAAAGTTTAAAGAGGAGTGAGTCTTTACATCTACTTTACAATGGCACAGAACTACATAAAGACAATCGTTCATAATCACAGTTCAACTTTGCTGGCAGCACTGTTAAATGCAACCCAAAATGTGGCTTCCTTGCTTCTCCTGTTATTTTCCACTTTTTGAAACTGCCTGTATTGCTTTGATCCATTCCTTTCTTTCTTCCACGGTAGCAGCTTGGAGGAAGTAATGTGTCTCATCGGAGGTGATGATCTCAAAGAGGTTGCCATCAATGTCATATTTCTTTGCTGAAACCCAGGAAACGGAGGTAAACAGCAATTATTCCCCCTGGTTACAGCAAGGAAGCAATGTGTTCTCTGTGACAGTGGCCCAACTCACCATCAGGCACATGTTCCACGGCGGTAATGACAGACCCACGGAGATGAATGGAGCCCAGAGGGTCATCCCCCTGACACAGGGAAGAGACATACAAGTTAGAAAATAAGAACAAGAAAATGAAAGTGAGTAAAACAAACTCTAATTCCTTATTCATTCAGCTTGTACAAGTTACCTTTGTAGGGTCATAATAATGCACAAAGGCAGGGTCGTCTCTCAGTATGAACTTTCGCACCTTCCAGTTTTTCCTCTTATGTCCCTGTGATAAAATAACACAAGCTTTACCCATTAATTTGACCAAACAGTGAAAAAAGTGGCTTTGTGTTAAGACAATATGTTCAGGTAATTTAAAAGTGTGATAATAATAATAATGATAACTTAAATGTATATAGCGCCTTTCAGGGGACCCAAGGTCGCTTTACAGAAAAACAGAAAGGTAACTACACAACATAGTCTAAAATGATCCTTTATAAGCGAATGCAGTGGAATAAAAGCACTTTCTGATTCACCTGTTTGAGTAAACAGCCCTGTTTTACAATGTTTCCTCTGAACTCTTGCTTCAGAAGCACATCTTCATCACTGGAGTAGCCTTCACAGAAGAACCCACTGTCTGCCTGTCAGATCACAGCCATTTAAACACAGCACACATCAATCACGTTTCCTCATTACAAACCATATTTAATATGCAAAAGTCACTTACAAAGTAATAAAGAGCAGTTGTCTGATCTAAGAAAACAGACTGTTCTCCACTCTCTGCTCCCTCTTTTGACAAGTCACCAGCAGGCTGGAGAAAACCCTCGTTCAGCAGCCCTGTCGCCAACATCAGGGCCTCAGCTTTATTCCTAGATTTCTCCTTTGAAATCAGCCACTCTACCACTGTCGCACCTGCAAGAAAAACAGACAAGTTGCAGAAAATAGCGGGAACATTTGAAAGAAAAAATATTAACTTAGACAACTGTACCTGTGAAGCAGTGGTTGAAGACTCGATTCTCCTGCTCCAGTTTTAACTCTTTTACTCCATCATCCTGGTCTTTCATCAGTGTGTACAGTTCCCTGAGTAAACACAATGACCACACTGTCAATATGTCTTACCAAGGAAGTATCACTGACTATCTACAGTATTAACAAAATAAAGCATGGAATTTGAAAGGTAAACTGACATCTAACTTCTTCCCTTCACTTCTTGGTCATGTATTTTCTCATAGCATAAACTAATCCATAAACAAGATCATGCTAGAATGATATTGTAAACTAAGTTATAGTTTGTATGACTTATTCCCTTGAATACTTTTTGCCTGTGAACTGTAAGCTTTAGTCTTCTTTCAGAATATACAGTATGTGGCCTTCAAGTGCCTGTTGAAGATGTGTACAGCTCAAGACAGTTTTTAAGAGTCAACTGTATAAGTTCAGCCAGCCAAGTCATTGCTTCAAAAATGACATATAACTTTGACTGATCACTGATTTTCTGTTATCACTGCAATACATTTGACTCAGTGCAAAAGGGGAAGTTTGACAGCTGGTGTAACAACAGTATCTAAGATGGGGGCCATACATAGTTCAGGATCAATTATTTGAATAATGTAAATGAATGTATTTCTCTTCAAATTATGTTTTTTAAGCACAAATGAAGATGTTACAGAACATACGTCAGGTTGACTTTGTCAGGCAGGCGAATGGAGCGTCTTGTGGACTTCCTGGCAAACTTTTTCCCCCCCTCTAGGCAGGTAATGGCTCTCTTCATGTCCTTCACCCAAAACTCTCTCTCCTCCACATGTGAAGCTTGGAAGAAGTGATCCTGCTTCTTGCCTGTGGTAATCTTAAAAACCAGCTACATAGAACATTGTTATTCAGACACTGTCACATTTTCAGTTTTCTGTTGAGATTTGCCTTATATATGAGGATAATTAACAACAAACACAGCTGCTAAAATGAATAAAACGTTATGGGTTGTCTCAAATTAATTAAATCTTCAGATTGAGTGTCATAAATCTTAAAAAATGATTGTAGTCCTGAAGTCTGTTTCTAATCCTACTCCACAATGACCGTCATTTTCACAGCTCTAATCCTTCAATGCTAGCTGATTTTTCAACAGCTATACAAGACATTTTCTTACCATCCTCTTGCCAAAATCCTGGCAAGGACTGATGAGCGTGGCTCCCTTTAGCGGGATCATCCCTTTTGGAGATGAGTCTGTTTTCTTTTTGTAGAATTCCACCCCATCTTCTGACAGCACTACCCACACCGCCTTCCAGGAGTTGAGCAGTGTACCCTGTGGATCAAGAAGGCGGTTGACAACAGGCAGCCTTGAGCAAAAGTGTGAGGCCTTTTGTACATTTAACAAATCTTTGAGTCATATTTATTTTTAACCTATTCTTGTTATCAATAAACGTACACATGTCTGGTAGTTTCAAATCCTCAGGAGAATTTATATTTTGTTCATGAAAAATTCCCCAAAAAGTTTTTTTTGCTGAAATGTGCCTCTATAAATGTTCCTTCTGCTTTGTCTTCTGTTTCATGCATTGAGCAAGCCAACAGGTTTGATTTTATTCAGCACTATGCAACACAAAAAGTATCAACATCATGGAGTTCTGGTAATACAAAAAGGGAAAGTAATTACAGGCTTTGCCAACCCCTTCTTTTTAATAATTTGTTAATATGTTACATTTCATAATCATGCCCTTTGCGGCTTGCAGTATTCTCCTCTTTCTTCACTTCCTCTGGAAAAAGAAGCAAGTTGTTTTCCCGTTTTAACTTTTTTGACCAAAGTGTGATTCTGAGAAATGCTAACATTACTTATTCTAGGAACAAAGTCTTCCGAAAATATATCTGCTGTGAACATGTTGGTTGCTTTCAAGCATTACAAGAACGCTGTGTGTGAAACTGTGGCTGTGCTCTTTAAACTCAACTATACCACGTTTAAATAAAACAACAGAAACCTGTTCAACATAGGAAATAGGCACCTGCTCCTAGTGTCATTATTATTCACAGAAAAACCACTTCCGTCATGATATCTCAATGATCATCAGAGAAGATAACCAATAAGGCTCGTTCCTGTCATGCACATATAACCAGTTTGAAAAGAGTTTTCATGGCATGTTAGGGGTGTTGTGAAACTAACACTTATCTCGAACGAGAAAACTTGTGAGTTTGGGTTTAAGTACTGGATGTGTGAAATGTACACATTCTCACTGCACTTTCTTTTAAAAAAAAAAAGTTTGAGTGTGGGAAATGGCTTAATGAAGACACATTGTTTTTAAAGTGTGGTCGTTGTTCTTAAGTAAAGTAGTTGGAATTAATGTTGTTGTGTTTCATAGTAATCTTGTAAACCTCTATATCTTAAGTATTCTCCCCCTGTGTCAATCTGCTGTTTATGTCGGATAAATAAAACACAACCGCTTGCCTCTAAACAAAAGCAGGAACTTCATTTTTTTCTTGCAATGTAAAACAGAAGTGTGTAGTTTTGTATTCAGATAAATTACACATATGTTCCTCTACTTATATTTATCAGCGCTGTTTGCTAAGCTCACTTCTACTTTGAGAGGTTTATTAATTCATTTTGAAACAGGCTGGCTAACAGATGCAATTGCGACAGTGTTCCTCACCATGTAGTAGTCATGTCCTCTTATGACTTCTTATAAATCTTCAACATTCTTCAATTTGATCTCCTTTAAAGCACTTTGTTTTGCTATTGTATTACTTTGAATTTAATATTGTTTCATGTAGATGCTAATTTGCACTCTTGTTTCACTATAATACCAATAGTTACAGTGTTTACTAAACTTTTACGTTCACCCATGCGATCATAAATTTACCCAAGTTCAATTCAGTTAATTTTGTGAAGAGTATGTATTTTTTTACCTTTTTCACCAAGTATCCTTCTCTAATCTGCCGTGGCTCCATGACCCTGCTGTCTGCTGCTGTCAGCTTCAACTTCTGTCACTTCTTTGGTATTTCCCACTAATCAACCTACTCTCTCTCTCTCTCTCTCTCTCTCTCTCTCTCTCTCTCTCTGTCAAAACCACAAACACACACAGAAACACACAAGCAGGAAGTCATGCCCTGGGGTGTGTAACTGCTGCGTGGTCAACCTGCTTCCTCTTCTATGTGATATTGTTAGTTACATTTCAGCTGATATCTCTAAACCTAATTGTAAAAATAGAAGGTATTTGGTTGACTGTTTTTTGGAAAATTCGAAGTGTTGGAAATCTCAATGCATTTACAATAAATATATATATATTTTTATAGGAGGCCGCAAAATAATGTGGGTGGTAAAACGTTATGGTAAGGGTACATGCATCATCATGAATTCATGATGATGCATGTACCCTTACCATAAAGTGTTACCAAAACATTTTGTTCTGCTGTCATTATGATTGAGTTATTTTGTTACCTTTATTACAGCAAATGTAAGGCATTTCCTTGTTATGTCATGTTATACAACTCTATCTTTGTCTTTATTGTCTCAAGCTGCTTTATTAGACTTTCTTTTCCCATGTGATTTTCAGTTTTTCTTTATTTACTGTGGTTCTCTTTCATATGTTTGAACTGTAGTATATCTATGTATTCTTTATGTAAGATGAAAAACACTTGGTGCTTTAAAAGACACCAAAAATAAACTTTACTTCTGTCATTAAAATTGCAGTTAGGCATTCGCAACCCTAAGTACAGCTGACCTAATGTACAGTATAGATCCTAACTCTATTTTTAGCTGGAGTATGAATAATTTTGAGTGCATGATTTAGCTGTGGTTGGATACGTCAGAACGGCTGACCTGAGTCAGACCTTACTGAACCCATTTCTGGAGAAATAAAGCTTCCTCTTTTCCTGATAACCCAATGTGGCTGAGGTCAAAGCCACGCTGAGTAACAACGGGCGGAAAAAAACAACTATCTTGTCTTTATTTGCAACAGAGTCACCCACTCCTTATCAGAATCTGCCACAGCGTGTTGTTTCTCAAACTAGTCATTTCATGACAACAGAGGAAGTCTCTGTATCTGAGCTGCTGGCTGTCATGTATGTGTTCACCCGGCTATTTGCAGCAGCGGAAAGACTTTAAGATTCAATACAAACTTTATTATTAAAGTAAACTATTCAAAGGACAAGTGCACAACAGAATGAAATACTGTGTGTTGTATCTGCCTCACAATTTTATTGAGAAGAAAAGTGAAAACAAATATGTTTATTAATTGCAAATAGGATAAACTTGCACGTATCAGAAAAGAATGCACATACAGTATATGAAAGGTGCAGGACTTATTTTGGAAAGTGACTAAACAATAACCTACAGATTTGTATTGATACTCTTTCCTTTGCTTTTTTCCTACATTTCATTTGACACAACAATACAATGCAAAGCTTTGTATAAATAGTGGAAATATTAATATTTTGTTTTGTTTTTAATTAGAAGCCTTGCCTTAACAAGCCAATGGTGGTCATGGAAGGCTTGTACTAATAACGAGACTAAAAGTTTAGTCATGTGATGTTGTCAATGGTCCTCTAGAGGGTGTCATAAACACATTAAAAACCAAAAAAGCTGATATAAGGTGAGATGCACTGCATTGAGAGGTCACACATTACTATAAAGAGGGTGAGAAAGAAATAACAAAAGGATACAGATTGGAATGGTTGTTCAGAAATGAATTTTTTTTTAATATCTCATGAGATTGCACGTATTTTGGTGTAACTACTTTGCTCTGGTCGCCTATACATCGTGTAGACATCCAGAGCACAACAACTGAGCTGAGTATGACCATAAGCCATCTTCTGTGTTCAATAATCCTCTTAATGGGAAGAAGGTTTAAACTAGCTGCCTCAATTTAATCATCCAGTCATTTTACGACAAGACACTGTGAAAAGTCACCTTCTGAGGATGATCTCATTCTAAAGGCCGATCTCACGAGCGTCCTCTGTGACTGGAGCATTTTTAAAAGAAAACTGACCATACTGTTTGTGTATCTGTCTTGAATCATCTTTCACACGCTGTGAATAAACATCAAGGGGGGTTGGTGTTTATGACTTTATATTAATGAATCTTGGGGCAGCGAGTTTCATTAAGTGTCAACATAAGAGTCATCCCTCGCGGTGGTAATTGAAAAGGGGCTTGCAGCCTGGAATGTTAATTTCACTGAGAAAACAAAGATGGAGGCAAAGAGGACACATCTCATTTTGTAATCATTCAGCAAGGACATCATCAGAAGAACAAAGACACTCAACCCTGGTCTGCTTTGCACAAGACACATAAAGGTGCAATAACAAAAGCTCAGAGAATGGCAGTCACAATTTCAAATAATGTCTTTCCGTCTTTCCCCTTCGTCCCTGCGCTGCCTTTTCATCTGCATGTGCAGCATAAAGCAGAGATATGATGACGTACCACACATCCTGGGAATAAAGAGAAGAAATGGTTAGCAAAGGGCTTGAAGAGGAAACGAGTACGGTACTGTAAGCATGATGAAACTGAAGAAACAAGAAATGTTCCTACAAAGAAAAAACCCACCCCTTCTCCAACAATCTCAGAAACTATGTTCACAACGCAAGGTCAAACACCTTCCAGCAGTTTGAGATATGCCAGTGTTGGGTTTACTGCTATTTCCAGCTGCTCCCAAGGGGAACACATGCTTCAATTTGAACCTGTTACTGTTATTGAAATGTATGTACTTTATTTGGGTATTTTTTATTTTATGTTGCTTTTTAATTTTAGTCCATTACTACTCAGCGGTAAATGACATTTCTACTCCTGTGTATTTATTTGACAGGTTACTATTCAGCAAATTCGGATCTTAGATACATCGAATACATTATCATTTATAAAAATACGACAGATCAGTTGCTAAAACTTAGCTCCACCTTGACAAGCTAAATTACAATTCGAACTACAATTCATAAACAATAATCCTATCATACTGTACAGCAATGTAACTTTGAAAGGAGTTTAACTTTGTACATTCCCGCTGTCAATACAAGTAAATACAAGTAAAACATGAATGCAGGACTTTCTTTTTTCTTGCAATTCTATACTTTCAATATGTTATCGGTACATTTCTCCCACCACGTCTACATAATACAGTACAGTGACAGCAGTATAGAAGGAGTTCTATGTTGCTCCACTTTGAGATCACTTCCATTTTTCTTCCTCTCCTTCCCATATTGAACACGGCAATAAATACTGCATGTGTTGTTCCTCCTGCTGTCCCACCCTTTGCCATAGCTCTTGTTTTGCAGTGCTGGCATTGACATCTTCATCCCGGGCCTCTGTGCCTCACAAGCACCATCAATAATTCTGCTAAAGAGTGCACTGAGCTGAAAATGGGAGAGGAGGTCGGAGGTGGGGGGGAGGGGGGGTGGAGACAGGTGATGGCTTTTCCATTGCACACTCAATCTCTCTGCCTCCATCCTATCCCATTGTGCTCCCACACTTCCTAACATGACCTTCGGCAATGTTGTTTATCATCTCGTGCTGTATGGACAGGAACACACGGCAGCCACGCAGCCTTTAGCCCGGACTTAAGTAAGCACTGTTGAGGAGCTGAAGCAGGCTCTCAAGAGGGCCCTTAAATGTCTATTTTATATTAAAAGTCAAGAGCAGTGGCCATCATTAATCTGTCAATTGTTAAAAAGGAAAGCTGACCTATTGGAAAAACAAGGGGATTGAATTGCATTTTAAAAACCGGCCTTTTAAGAGTGATGACATTCAGAGCACTTGATATTTTGTATCAAACGTATTTATCATATTAATAAAAATAATAAACCAATTGTCCAAAATGAGGCTGGACAAGTCAAATTATGATGATAAATTACATTTTGAAAGGGCCTATGTACAAAATGACATGAAAACATCTGACGCATTCAGCTGACAGTAAGAGTATATTTGCACACACACAAAGGGAAGGGAAGTTCAGGTAAAAGCAATCTGAAACTCTTTAATGAATCACACAGCAATGAAACACAACTTTTAAGGCTGAAGGCTAGTGCTGACAGATGGCAATGGCCGTCTCTCAGGGTTTAACACTTGTCTATTCCAAACGATCCAATCCTTTATTTGAAACTCAGAATTCATGATAACTTTGAGAACATAAATGTTACTCTTGCTAGGAAATGTAAGAACTCCTTGGATTTTTGATTTTAACATACTGTACATTTTTCGATACATCCCTACACTGAAAAAACTGAACTGTCTTTAAATGTATCATGTCAACAGATTTCACATAACTGTATTTGTTAGGTTAGTTGAAAGCAATAATGCTAAGTTGAACCGAATACTAATTTAATATTATTGCTTTCACAAAAACTAATACAGTTATGTGAAAAATGTTCACATAATACATTTAATTAAAGTCAATGCTTTAGTTTTTTGAGTGTAATTTGAAGTCATAAGTTACATCAGTAAAAAAGTAAAATACACTGACTGTACTAATGCCACTTATCATACATTTTTAAACATGAATGATATTATTCCTTGCTAAAGAAGACATGTGTTCAGACTAGAATTCCACAGTAGGTCCGAGCAAGTCCATATCTCTGAACTACAGCATGACATTATATCAGTTCTTTCTTACTTTTAATTTGTTTTCAAATTACCTCTGGATTCAGTCATTTGTCAGGCTGTAAAATAATACGAGAGATAAAGGGCAGAGACATCAAGTTCACAGCCTGAATTAGCAACAAAGTGAAATAAACGAGATGCTGGAGACGACGGCCCACTGTGGTGGGACTAATAAACCTGCAGGCTAGTTCGAAAGAGGGAGGAGGCTGCCCCATCTGCCAATTAAATGAAAAGGAAATTAATGGATAAACAGTTTCATTGGGGATCAGAAAAGACGGATAGTGCTGTGAGCCCTGAAGGGAAATACACCACATCGCCACAACCATCACCACCAACCTTGTGTTGTTAACAGCCTCAAGGAAGAGGCACACTTATTTATTCTCATAATTTTTTTCTAATCTCTCCTTGCCACTGCCAGCCCCCTTCGAGAGTTTAGTTCTAAGGCAAAACTATGCAAATCTGATATTTTTTGAGTATATTTGCTCTTATACAGATAAGCCTTCTTATCCCTCGCTTCACACCTTGCTTAGCTGCGGGCTACTTCTGCCTATTATTATTGGAATGGTCCATTGAGTGCCACGCCAGGTTAATGCTTCAAAAACCTTACTTTGATTTTCTTATAACAACATGTTCCCTTTGACTACGAAGACAGCCTCATGGCAACAACATCAAATGTGAGGGCTGTTAGATTTTGACTGTCCTCATGTGGCTCGTCTAAACCTTTTAAAAGGTATTGATTGGAGAAATAGCCCGAAGCCACTGAAGTGATTCATTCTCATCATCAGACCAAAGCACTGGTGAAGCCTATCCATATGTCTGTCTGTTCAACCTTAGTGCCCTGAAGATACATGGTTTTATTCCTCGATCTTTTACACAAATTCTATTTGATCTGCAGCACTTTGGTAGCACCTGTAGATGATGTTGCCGTGTTGTGCCCCTACAGCTCCTTAAAATTGATGTTGACATTCATTCTTGTGGCTCAAGGCTGGGCCATTGTGCCCACATCATTATAGTACAAATGTCAAATATGTCTGTTTTTTCTTTCTAAGGAGTAAGATGGATGATTGTTCCAGCTGTGCATTCATTTGCCTCAGGCCTTGATCTCACGTTGAGACAAAAACAGATCACAGTCGTCTAGATGTGATGTAGATACAGTGAGATATAAACATGGTAAAATACCACTATTTCCTCATTTACACATAATAAAATTCCATCCTGAAATACATTGTGCTGACAATTTACTTCTGGTGAGAACTGTACTTGAATCTGCACATACAGTAAAGGCTTTGTAATATCTAATTTTTGTGGATGATCTAGCTATCATTAAAAGTGGGTGTATGCGGCCACCTGAGAGCACTGGCATGGAAATAATGTGTTTTGATGGGAAGGCTGCTCTGGGGGACAGAGGGTAGCAGGGAGTGAGGAGATGCCAAACAACAGACTGAGGCGGGATATAAATCAAATCTCTCTAGAGACAATAGAGCTAGGTACACACACACACACACACACACACACACACACACACACACACACACACACACACACACACACACACACACACACACACACACACACACACATACAGTAGTACCTCAGCCACCAGGTTAAAGACTTTTAAGACTCGTTGGGAAAAGGAGCATGCAAAAGTGATTACAGCAGTAGAATAGTAATTGGGATGGAAAGCATTCGAGATTTGGTGTGAAAGACATTTGCTGATGGTACAATCAGTCAGGTTTGCCCTAGCTTATAGGGCTATATCACAGTGTGCATTATGTCTTGTCTTTACCAAAAGATAGAAAATGTATGAGTAAAAGAGAAGGCTGCCGTTCTAGATAGTCATTTTGTGTGAAGAAAATGTCTCCACAGATTAAAGCAGTATCCATATTCAGGGATTGGATGATTTGAGGTATCTCAGTCACTGCACCTGCTTTGGTTGTGACTCCGATTTGGTTTAGGACATGGATTTCAGAAACGATACCTGAAGCCTGAGTTGCTCGTGCCTCTGTTTATTTAAGTAGTTTCATTTTCAAATCTTTGTCTCTTTTATTTCCACAAGCCGTCCTCTGGAAAGTTATGGTTTATGTCTTGTCTTTTTTTAAATGTTATCTTTCATGTGTTTTGTTATTTCTGGGCCAGGTTATGAGAAATTGGGGACCAATCCATGGAAGCTGCCAAAAAACAATGTGAAACTGCCCCCATCCCCTCCATAGATAAGTCCTGCTTCACAGAGACAAACTTAAGGGCAATTGGGTGTCCCTTAACAACTTGTAACATCAAACATGTCAAGTTTAACAGCAGGAAGGTGCCCCGTCAAATGGTATGAACAAATGCTAAAAGGAAATATGCATACAGTATGATCTAAATACTGTATAGTTTGCTTTGGCTTTTCGCCAATTAAAGTATTTTGCTGAATTTTCAAGCAGACAAGATTCACCTAAATGCCATAAGACAATTACGCAAAGGTTTTTGGGGATTCTGACGGCTGTAATGATGTAATCAATCTAAACTTGTTGACCACTTTTAGAACAGCCCTTCAGATGAGACACACCATAGATATTTTGATATCAATGAATTTAGACAATTTCCCGCATATAATCAAGGTCAGCTTTTCCCAAGCCTTTACCTCATCTGACCCTGAAGCATCCCAAGAGATCCCAAGGCCAGATGGGAAACTGAATCTGTCCAGTGAGTTGTAGGTCCGCCTGCAAAGTCTCCAAGTTGTTAAACTTGCCCAGAAAACATAATTTCCTATTAAGTGGAATCGGGAATATATTTTTCTGTCACTAAATTCAGCAAAAAAGTCTGTTACCATTGTTGAATACAGACAAAAGTGGAAAAAAACGATTAATCCCCTCTAGACTGTAAATAAAAGAAAAATGGTTGATTTATGTATGTCTGAATGATGACTGCCAAAACATGTGAAAGCTGGCATCCAAAATCCCACACAAAGCGAGCACTGAGGTTGACATCATGCCCCAAGCAGCAAATCAACTGGTTCCATATCAAATAATTGATTGGCTTTGATTTCCACCATAAGTCAAGAGGGACGGGTCCCAGGCCGATGGCAGCTTTTCCTTTCTTTCAAAGAGATTTTTAAAGTAAGTCGACGTAAACTGGATAAATTGGAGTGATCATCAAACCACACTGAGCTCAGTATTGGAAATAACTCTTCAGAATCTCTTCATGGGCTTTCCACCTATCAATTAAATATCTATATTGCTTTACAGAAGGAAACGTGCCTCTGTTGCAGTAACATTATCCAATAACACAACTCTGATAGCTAATGTAATAGCAATAGGTAAAGTAATGTTTTTGTGGAATATGATTATGAAGTGACCGTACCTGCATGAATGTATTATAATAATTTGATTACAGTCCTTGAATTTCCATAACCAAACGGTATGTTCCCACTTTAATTCATTCTGGTGTATTCCAACCCAACAGGCAAGGCATTTTTTTGTGCGAAAGCTTTGGCCTGACCTGGCGCCCTCAGAAAATCCCCTGGCTCCTGATCTATTCCAAATGTTGGATGGTTGGTATTTTTGCACATGGAAGACATTTCAAAGTCAAATGAAACCAATCAATAATTAATGTTGGTCTTCAAAGTTTGCAAATAAGTCTCTAAGAAAATGACACATTTTGTTATATATTTTGAAATTGTACATGTAGGTTTTAAATGCAGAATAATCAACCAGTGTTGTGAAATATTGTACAATGTTCAATAATCTGATTAATTTCCCTTGATTTGTTTGAACAAAGTGTAATTAATGTCACTTGCAACCACATGTGTTGCTTCAAACATGTTATGCAATCAGTATACTTTTATTCCACAACATTTGCATTTCATTCATTATTAATAATAGTTTAATTATGGATTACATGTATCTGACACATCATATGCGCTGCACTACATAATTTATAATTGTTACAAGATCAATAACATGAGAACTGGGACTACAATACACTGTACTGCATGTTCTTAGAATGATCTCCTCTTACAATTCTGTAACACGATATAAATGATATGACAGGTATACTCCCGTTTATCTGGTACAAAGAATTGTGCTGCTGTCTTTATCTTCTGAATCTCTCAGAATCAAAACGTATCTTCTTAAAGCCTGTCAATAAAAATACAATGACATAAAATAAGTATATATATATATATGTAAGTAACACTGGATGCTAACCCCCTAGATAGCATCGTATATGTCAGGGTTGAGAGAGGCAAGCAGGACCCAAATGCAGATTAACAGAAAATACCTTTATTTCAAGGTTTACAGACAGAACACTACCCAGTGAATACAGTCTAACAACAACAAGGAACTCACAAAGACTAACAGAAAACACAGAACCTAAATGCACACAGGACTAATCAAACAAACAAGAGACAGGTGAGGAGGGAGGAGAAAACACAGGGGCACCAGGTGAACACAATCGGGTAATCAGGTAGGAGGGAAAACAGAGAGAAAGCAACAGGCAGGAACGGGGGGTGTGAACACTTTACAAAATAAAACAGGAAACCAAAGACAGAAAAAGACAAGACAAAACACAGACAGATGGTGACAGTACCCCACCCCCCCTCAAGGGACGGATCCCAGACGTCCCAAAAAAAGTCCAGCAGGGTGGGTGGAGGGGGTCCGGAGGACGGGCCCGGGCCGACAGCCCAGGGGCAAGGCAGAGTCCAAGGTGGGGCGAAGGCCACAGCGGGCGAACTCAGGGGGCCGAGCATGAGGGCGAAGGCAACGGCAGGAAGAGTCAGGGGGCCGGGCCCGAGGGCGAAGGCAGCGGCAGGAAGAGTCAGGGGGCCGGGCCCGAGGGTGAGGACCGCGGCACTCAGGGGGCCAGGCTCAAGGGCGAAGACCAGACAGCTCCGGAGGCCGGGCAGGACCCGGTGTCTGCTGAACAGGAACCGGAGCCGGTGGGACAGGCTTCGGCAGGATCCCCCACGGAAGAGGACCAGGAGTTGGCAGGACCCCTGGCGAGACAGGTGATGGCGGGGCCTCTAACTGAACAGGACAAGGGTTTGGCAGGACCCCCGGCAGAAGAGTTGACGGCAGGACAGTACTCGGCGGGACCCCCAACGGGACAGGACATAGGGTTGGCAGGACCCCCGGCAGGAGAGTAGTCGGCGGGACCTCCAACGGGACAGGACATGGAGCTGGCAGGACCCCCAGCAGAACAGGACATGGTGTCGGCAGGACCCCCGGCAGAACAGGTGACAGCAGGACCTCCAACAGGACCCGGGGAGCTGGAGTGGGTCGGAACACCGACAGAACTCAAGGGACCGGAGCGGGCCGGAGAGCCGGAACGTGAGCCAGAATCATAGCAGCCGGGGCCGGCACTGGAGTCGGAACTGGAGCTGGAATTGAAGCCGGAATCATGGCTCTTGGGGCTCAGGCTGCTAGCCTAGAATCACACACTGAGAGGAAGTCCAAAGTCCAGCCAGGTAAGAATTGAACTAAACCTAGTTTCTCCATTGCCATCTGGTGCGCCTCAGCCAGAGCAGCCTCACGCTGCTGAACTCCGGACGCTCCCCTCCACTTATCAGAGCAGCCAGCCAACGAAAAGGAAAAACTGAGTAAATCTAGCTCAAATGGATCTGCTGGGCCCATATTTGGTGAGTTCCTTCTGTCCGGGTTGAGAGAGGCAAGCAGGTCCCAAATGCAGATTAACAGAAAATACCTTTATTTCAAGGTTTACAGACAGAATTCTTCCCAGTGAATACAGTCCAACAACAACAAGGAACTCACAAAGACTAACAGAAAACACAGAACCTAAATGCACACAGGACTAATCAAACAAACAAGAGACAGGTGAGGAGGGAGGAGAAAACACAGGGGCACCAGGTGAACACAATCGGGTAATCAGGGAGGGAAAACAGAGAGAAAGCAACAGGCAGGAACGGGGGGTGAACACTTTACAAAATAAAACAGGAAACCAAAGACAGAAAAAGACAAGACAAAAAACAACACAGACAGATCGTGACAGTATGTATATTGGGTAGCATATAAGCAGATAAGGTTCTAATGTAATTGCCAACAGTTACAAATGAGCCATTGAAACATTATTTGCTGTTGTTAACATAGATAACTGATGCTTAACATTTAACACTTTGTACTGTTTCTGTTTCTGATTTTATGTAAAGCGTCTATGAGCACCACGAAAAGCGCTATAAAAATATAATGTATTATTATTATAATTCATTATTAACAAAATATGTTAAGTGATATTCATATATAACCATATATCTTCAGTATTTATTATGTGTGCATAATTTCTTAATTATTTGTCATTCCACTTTAAAATGGGCGCATGGAATTATCATTATATTTATTTAGCATTTTAAATGCTTTATTTAATATTGAATGGCTAAAAGACAACAAGTTCAGCTTGGTGCATTAAAAGGGGATTTCTAAATCTGGCAGAGCTAATATTATTGCCGCCACATTTTGCAACCCCTCTGTAGCCTTGGCCAGGATGGTCATAATCTCACCAGAATCCCAGAATGGTGTTAGTTAATACCCTTTAGTTTACACAAATAAAGGAATTTACTCTTAGCATATCAGGTGAAATATTGATTATGGAAAATGAATCAACCAATTTATTATTCATAGTCTGCCAAAAGAACATAAAACTCGTCCCCTAAGTGGATGAAACCTGCTGCACTTCTGACACAAGTGTTTTTTGCATTGTTCTGAGTAGGAACATTTGAAAATCATGAAAATATTCCATATTTGCTCCTTTTGACCATTTCTGGGACAGGCAGAGCATATGGAAAATGATTAATTATAGGAGAAGTATAACTGAAGCCCACCACCCAAGTGTGTGTCTCCCTAAACTGGCTCTCATTTACTCTTTAATTAAGAGGGCAATTCTTGGCTCCAATGTAAGTATACAGATCAATCCTATTTTTCATGTTCGCTGAATATTAAATCCATATTGCTTTTATTGCATCAATTTAGAATTGCTCCTAATGAGGACATTTGTAATACTGTGGTGTGGCTTTGCCGGTTATGTGACACGAATAAAGATGGCTGTCGACATGACTCCTTCCATGCTTTCGCAGTCTCCACTCGCTCGCTGGTCTTGACAGTCGCCTTGTAAACAATGTGCAGCGTGGAGCCAAATCAGTTGGCACATTCCTTACTGACTACCACCTGCCATTGACACACAGTGATTGGCAACCACCTGTCATTGGCCAGGCTCTTGTTTGATTTAATCCTCAATCCAAAATCCATCCTAACATGTGCTGCCTCATGCATACCAAGCAGAGGGCTGCCTGGGAGGTTAAATTGTTCATTATCTGATTATAGGAGACACATTGTTGAATTACTAGCAATGATGATACAACACCGTTTTTGAGGGAGAGAATCATATTTGGCAAAGAATACTCAAATATATTCTTTATTACAGGCATGTTACAATCACCCAATTTGCGTAATTTCAACTAAAATGTCACATTTTGTTCAGTGCTGCAGTATCTGTGTCAAGTTCCAAGTGTCCAAAATATTAATTAATTATGAAAAATTACAAGCAGCCCATGACAAATTACCCCTGATTTTTTTTTCGCTGAGGAGGACGATTGCCATTTTTCAACGTTAACATCGTGCAAAAAAAAAGATGTCTTCCTTCTTTATATCAACTCGATAGCAATAGCACAGGATTTCAGAAATAATTAAAATCTGAATAAAAAAGCAATTAATTGTCTAATCTACATTTGTAATATTAATAATTCTTTAAATAAATGACACATGAAAAATGATGTGCTGTCATGAAGAGTAATGAACCACTTTATTGTGGTGGCATTCATTTATGGACTTTTATGAAACTTTAGACAAATATTTTGTGACAGCAGAAAAAGCAGATATGTTATGTTATATTGTTCAGAAATAAACAGTAGATATATATTTAAACAAGGATAAAATCCGCATTTTTAAAGATGAACTGTGACTGAGAAATGTTTCAAATTACTAGAAAAATAAGAGAAAGTAATATCCTTTATGCAAATCAGTGTTAGCTCTGGATTTATTGTCAGATGTACAGCTCTGGTGGAGTGTTATGAATCATTCAATATGTCAAGAAATGTTACTGCATAGATACAAAGAGACCAGCATCTGACTTCTTCATCTGCATAACAAGGGAGGACGGTGACTTTTTACAGACACAAACCTCAACATTTCTTTGATATAATCCACATGTTTTATTCATTGAGAGCTTACTGGGAGATTTGCGATTTAGCCAAGTGCTGCGTGTTGAACCATTTAGCTCTAATTCCCCCTGAAATATCTGTTATTGTTTGTTTTTTAACAACAATACTATATCCTTTAAGTCTGTTGGCTAATGGGTCTGTCAGGCATAAATGGATTTTAATTAGATTAAGCATCTCTCTCAAATTGTTCGCCAAACTCCTGATTGGACCAGCCGGATTGAGTTATTATGATTAAACTGGACGGATAATTCTAACCTACCTGAAAATCGATAAAGGACACCTCAAGGACCACTTTCACAAGAATAGCCTGAGTTGCATAATAAGGTTTCTTTAGCTTCTTTGCGTTGATTAATTTCATTCAGTACTGGTGATAAGCTTGGTCATTTAGTTTGTTAAAATAGGCATACGCTGCTTTAATGCCTATCTCAGATTCAAATATGGCTCATAATCCATAATAACATTTTTACCTCATAGTTACAAATCTTCTACACATATAATAACATCAAGCACCTTTTTCTTTTGATAAAAACAGTCACACTCTATACCGTTTACATTTGCTGAAGTCTTCCTCAGCATCTGTTTCGTATTATATTGAGCAAGAATACAGAATAAAAGGGTTCACAGATGGGGAAACACCTCACAGCACATTTGCTCAGATGCAAGTAAATTATTCACCTTTGTGACAGTGCTGATTTATTCTTGTCTTGTTAAGATAATTCCTTAACAGAAGCTTTCATTTATGGTGATCCAAACTAATTGTAGTAGTCTGTTGTGTCAAAATAACACGACAGGCATGTGCTTGTTGCAATTTGAGAACAAGTCAATGAATATTGTATTTTGTTCATATAATGATGGTTTAACATTTCCCTTTTCTGCCATTGCATCAGACAGTTACTCAATCTCATGCACCATGCTTCTCTGGTTACGCACCTTTATGAAACTTTACGATGTTTCCATTTCTTTAATGTTTATTATACATTATGTATGTTTCAGATGCTGCATGTACCTTGTCGTTTTAATTGATAATTGAACACATTTTTAAGTAAACATATTACATGTAAGGCATCCAGGAAACTGTGCAGAAAATGAATTGGTTTATTTGTATTTTATTACATTTAAAAAAATGCAGATTTCAATTATACAATTTTTCTAATTATGAGACTTGTTTCAACTCATTTAAAACTTGATTTACAAATTCAACTTGAGAAATTGCTTTTGATACACCACAACAAATTGCTGAAAGGTGTGCATGTCTTGAAAGCATTTCAGGAGAAAAACGGAAAATTCATCATGGCAATGTTAAATGTTTCTGATATCCAAAGTTAGACGTTGCATGGAAATAAAAAGGTAGTTTATATGTCCAGAGCAACCATGGTTACCAATCAGGTAAAAATATTAACCTGCCATCTTTCATTTCAGAGCATCAGCAGATGGATTAAATGGAAAAATCCAGAGTGTTTACCGCTGTGTATAATGAGATGGAAGAGCAGCATCCTTTTAGGAGGCAGATCTCTGAACAAGTCTTATGGCCAAACCAAAGCTGGTATTTTAAACAGCTTTAAGAAAGATTAACAATGTATTACTCCGTTTAAATGTTATTCTTTATTCCTAAAAAAGGAATACAAATCTAGTTGGTGCCTAGAGGATAGAAAGTACATGGATAAAATCATTCCATCACCACATACTGTTGTTATCAACAGCATCCAATAAAATAAGAAAGACAGTTAAACCATTAGATCTCTCTTTGTTCAAAACTGAGTATAGAATCAAATTCTAAAATACATAAAGATATATACGTTTTGAATTATATGAACTTAACCTTAAAATTGTATTAAACATGAAAGATCTTATTTTACTTTAACATATACAGCGTTTTTCCTTCCTTTGATGTCTGACTCTTTTATTCCTATTTGCAGCCGACATTTGGCCCAAGTATCATTTTAAAATTGGATTTTTGTTTTAGGTCTAATCTTCTCCTTCGCAGTTAGAGAAGGAATAGGTTAGAAATGCTAATGTCATTGCATAAACCAAGTTGGAAGTTTGGAATTTGCAAATCACAGCATACATGGGATCATCGTGGTATACGATGTGGTAAGACTCAATATGTAGGCACTTTATAAAGTATACAATCCTATGTGCACATTCAGCATTTACATATAATGCGCTTGACACTGAGTGTTTTCACTCTGCTTAGCAAGATTTACAGCAAATCAAAACTGATCTCTCCAATCCAGCCTGATGGATAGATGTTATGCAACACTTGCAAACGCAGCACATTAAGTTCCTCACAGTTCCTCCTTACGCAAACATTAGGTTGCAATGTTGTTATGTTAGAAAAAGTATTTTTCAGGATTGGTTTTTGGGACTTATTTGACATTTCGTCACCTTGTCCTTCACAACTGCCATTAAAGCAACAATACCTAGTAATGCTTGTTTGCAAGAAACCATAGTGGCATGATGGTGTGTTTGTAAATATTATATTACACTGAATGGGATCTTTAAAACCTTTTTTTAAAAAGGGATAGAGGACCGATAACGCCACCTGGGGGCTTGTGTAGACACAAAAAGACAATAAAAGGAAATCATGAAACAGGTTCGTTAACTGAGGGGCAGAGACGCGTTTCAAAATAAAGTATTTTTTATTTAAATGCAATGAAAAGAAAAGGAAACTCAGGAAATTTTGCAGTAAGATTAAATTGTTGAACTATTCAGTTGAAAATCATGTTTATTATTGTACGTAATAATCAAAATATAAGCAAAACTGAAATCAACCAAAATATAGAAAACTAACAAAACTAAACATTGATGTTAACAGCATAAACAAAACAGCATACACACAAAACAGCAGCAGGCGAACCTAAAAGCAATGGTTAAATGAAGGTTAAAAATGGCTCAACATGTGGCCTACAAACAATTCAGGATCTGCCTTACTCACCATAAGGAAGAGGTTTTGGAACACTACTGAGCTTCAGGACAATCTGAAAGGAAGCAGCGAGCGTAAAATACTAGTAGAACTGACACCAATGTTTCTATCCTAAATAGTGAGTTATTCAGCCTATACCTGTTCCACCGACCATGACAGCAGATCCAAAGGAAAGAACAAACCGGCTCAGGTGCGTTTTATACGTTACTCTAATGAGGGCAGTGTTTGGGGAGAGGAGTCAGGCCTTGAGCTGCATTCAAGTGCAATACTCACCAACACATATATTATTTAGAAAGGTATATTCTATACTGTATGTGCCTTATCAAATGTACAACTACATTGTACAGGCTCAATGAAAATCCATTTGATTTAACAATATATTTCAGCTGGGATCTCTTAGACCCCAAACAGAGGCAATTCATAATATTATTTTCCTGGTTTACATAGCATGTTCTCCGTTTGAAAACAAAAACACTACGCTGTTATAGTGCTGCGTACCGGTACGCCGAACCGGTACTGGACTTGTAAAAAGTTTCGGTTCAAGTCCGGTTAAAACCGGACGTCAGGAACCGGTACTTACGTATATTCTCCTTTGTGTTCTAAACCATCTAAAACCTTCCATAGATCGAGAAATTTGCGCTGAGAAAAGACGAAAAACATTGTTTTGGCTTCTGATATGGCGGCCATTACTGAGCTCACGAAGTCTCGCAAAATATCGCAACTGCTCGCGAGATCTATGTGACGTCAAGGGAAGCTGGCTTAGACATAGTGGACACTGACAGCGTGGGATGCTGGTTGCCATATTTGGTAGTGTAGCTAAGCTAACTCCTTTGTATGTATGGTGATATAGTGTCTGCCGAAAGAGCAACACTTCACCCAGACAATGTCAATATGCTGTTGTTCTTGAACAAGAACACATATGACTTGCATATTGAGTCTTGTATGTACATCACTATGTATGTAGTTGTGTTGTGTAGTTAGTAACACATGTAGAGTTCTAGAAAAGACATGGTGTAGACACAAGTTGGAAGGGGGCACAATAAACCTGACGAGTTTGAATTTGAGTTGATTATGAGTTTATTTTCAATTGATAATTAGCTCACAATAAGTTCACTTTAGTTACTCACACAACTTGACACAAGTCCGGACTTATAAGTCCGGACCTGAACCTGAACCTCTGGACTTGAGTCCGGACCTGAACCTGAATGTGAGTCCAGGTACACAGCACTAATGACACTCACTCAGCTCAGTTAATGACTTACATTACCGGCATTATGTCTAATCTCACAGCCATCATGGTGTGACATTAAGCATATTTAGTGTCTCTTGTTCTGCAGTCCTGGAGTAAAAGTAGCTTTGCCTGTAAAGTGCAGAGCGATTGTTGTTTGTGATGCTAAGGTATCAGAAAGCTGGCAGCCTCTCAAAGTAAACTGTTTGCTCCCCTCAAGCCATGAGTCTGCGTGAGAGGATTGTTTTGCACCCTGGAGTTTCTTATGACTTCTAGGAAGCAGAGATTTTATGTTCCCATTTGTGTTCTTTCTACGTCATGTGACTCATTTCAAGTTTATTGCAAACATGATCTGCAACCTGGGGAAAGCATTCTACGTCAGCTCTGCAGTGACTATCACACCAGGGCAGGTGTTGCATTATTTTTTGTGTCCAAGTGTTTCCCAGGTGGCTTTCTTAAAGTGCACAAGATCCGTCAATGGTAATACGATGCTGACGTCAACACAACAAAGCATCAATGAGTCAAAGGCGTAGTCATTTTGTACTCAGAGTGAACGGCTTTGAGTCAGAATACAAATTAAAACAACGAGGAATCAAGATGACGAAGAATGGGGAAAGGATTCAGACACTAGAGCGTAGTGGCTTTCTAATATCAGTTGTATTTAATGCTGAAAATAACATTTATTTTATGATTTTAACAATCAAGAGATTTACCGCCAAAAACATATCAGATTATGTGCATGGACTAATCAAGAAGTGGATTACTCCGTGTAATCTGGATTTTGTGATTGTTTCTCTGGAGGCTTTATGTGTGTGAGATGGAGGTTAAACCCGCTCTCTTGTGTCTCGGGGGTCTCTGATTATCTGGCTGCTCAGAGGGGCTTTTCATGTTGCACTACTTTGTCTGCAGGAGCGAGGCCTCTTCACATGGAGACTGCCTTTTTACTGTTTGATATCAATCAAGTGAATATCTTCTTGTGTTTGATGAGAGATTACAGAGCATGTGGATAGCCATCATCATCATTTTCTCAGCTTTCGTACCCTCTGACATTTCAAATGTGTACAAGCCCCTAACGAAGCACAGTGTTTATTGCAGATACATGTAAACACCGAAAATGCTGTTTTCAGCCTCTCACATTTATACCATTTTAAAGTGAATACCTTTTGATAGACATTTAAAGACAGATAGTGGGATAGACATTTTTACAAATATTTTCTCACATACGGTAATGTTCATATATTTTTACATTTCTCTTTTCAGTCCCTGAAATATTCAAATGTGCTGCTATATTTTTTATTAAAGTTAATAGACTGTTTTTTGTTTTATCAAAAGTCAAAGTTCTTTAGCTTATTTGAAGCAGTTCATTGCCTCAACTTTGGGAAACTTGGATTGATGTTTCTTAGACATTAGACTGGCCAATTGATCGTTACGAACAATTGCATGTGTGTGTGTGTGTGTGTGTGTGTGTGTGTGTGTGTGTGTGTGTGTGTGTGTGTGTGTGTGTGTGTGTGTGTGTGTGTGTGTGTGTGTGGCCTAGCATTACTATACTTGTGGGGACCTAAATCTGTTTACACAGTCAAATTGGAGGTCCCCATGAAGGGAATCATTAATTTTAGGGTGAAGACTTGGTTAGGTTTAGGATTAGGGTAAGGGTTAGAGTTAGGCATGTGTTGGTTATGGTTAAGGTTAGGATAAGTCTCCAGGAAATGCATGTAAGTCAATGTAATGTCCCCTGGTTTCACTTATTTCCTCCGTTTGTTTCCATCCTTCCTCTGTGGTCCCCCCCTCTCGTTTGACACACTTAGATTCCGGTTAGAAGACATACTTAGAGACATACGGTAGACAGACTGCCTTTGTCTGCGTCCCTGGTGGAGAGTGAGGCGTTTCCGAAGATGCTACTGCTTCTCGACGTGCAGACTTTCTATAATTTTTGTAGGAGGAAAGGCAGCCGACCGGACGTCTGTGCGAGGAAGTCTGTCATCGACGATGGTACTTGTTGGGGGACGCTATTAGTCTCTGGGGGTTCTCTGTTCTCCGCCCCAAATTGGAGGTAAACTTGTGTGTGTGGTGTGTGTGTCGTGTGTGTGTGTGTGTGTGTGGGTCGTGTGTGTGTGTGTGTGGTGTGTGTGGTGTGTGTGTTGTGTGTGTGGTGTGGTGTGTGTGGTGTGGTGTGTGTGTGTGTGTGTATGGTACAT
>NW_011357531.1:287514-292277 GCF_000735185.1 Notothenia coriiceps | reverse complement strand
CATTAGAAATAAAAAATATAAAATATATATATTTTTGAAATATATATTTTTTTTAATATTTTTTTTTAATTTAATATTTTTTTTTATATATATTTTTGTATGTGGGAAGAGGTGGGGCGGAACCCCTAGCGCCCCTATGGGCCGGCCGCCACTGACTATATATCTATTATACTACTATACTCTGTGTCGTGGTATATATTGTGTTGATGACATGCATGGATGTAATACTTTGTCAGCTTATCTTGCTGCATTACTCTGTTTCAGGGTGTCGTCATCCTTGTCAATAAATTACCGAAACTGACATTGAGGAGTGTGTTTATTCAATACACACGCACACACACACACACACACACACACACACACACACACACACACACACACACACACACACACACACACACACACACACACACACACACACACACGCACGCACTTACACACACAGACAGACACACAGACACACACACACACACACACACACACACACACACACACACACACACACAGACACACACACGCACTTACACACACAGACAGACAGACACACACACAAAGAAAACCTTTTGAATTCATATAGAGTTGTTTTTTCTATTTCTTCTGAATTGTAGAAATCCTTGGTGTTTCAATAACCTCGTATAATATCATTGTTGCCCTGAAGCAACAAACCAACCCCATTCTTGTTCTCAGGAGGGGACATTGACAGAGGATTACTCAAAAAGTACACAGTAAGTACTTCATAGTACTTGTTGTGGGAGTAGTTTCACTAGTACTGAGTCCAACAGGATCGATCTCACGAAGAACTATTGGCAGATAAAATAATAACCGAGAGACGGCTGAGTTGACCGCAGTGCAGAATTGCTGTATCGTTGAAATCTCCTAACAATGTTGTCCATTTTAGACACAGGCCTATTATATTTCCAGCCCTTGATAATATTCATTTTCTGGGCTCAATATGTGTCTTGGCTGTTTTCGTTGTGAAAACAATGGACCGTAGATACACGGATTGACCGTCCTCATCTGCGCTCTTATTTTGAAAGACAACTTCCGGTAGCAGAATATGAAAAAACTGGGGTTTTTTTTGTTTCTGTTTTCTAGTCATTTTCTTTTTTGTTTTGAGAAGTAGAAAATGAAAATCATCCCGTTTTTTAAGTTTAGTTAATCCATTTTTGACCATGATAAAGAAAAACGCCTTGTATTTCAATTTTGGTTTTTCAATTTGAAAACGAAAATCAAATATCCAGTCTTTTTTTGTTTTTGAATATCCATTTGTGTAAAGAAAATCCAATGACCAAAACATAAACTGACCGAACAGCGATACCAAGCCATATCAAGAGCTGCCAAACAATGTGAGTTGTTTTTGGCCCATAAATTCACAACATCACCCAGCTGTATATTGGGGTCGTTCGGTGAGGCTCCAGAGAGATTTGGATTAGTTCCATCTCAGTGATATTTAATTCATTTGATGCTGCGAGGAGAATAAAAATATGAGAATGACATCAAACGCCTGCACCACATGATATAACTCATCCGAAGTAATCTCAGAAGATGTGTTTCTAAATCAAAATGTTATTATTTGGAATAAATCTAGTTACAGTCGTTGGACATGAAAGATTTTGGGGATCCCTTCGTTTGGATAAAACTCTGCAGGACAACTTTGGGTGGCGCCAGAGCGCTAGGAAAGAGGACGTGGAGACAAAAACCACATAACGCACGGGTTAATCTGCCGGGAGAACCGCTTTATGGTTTTGGCTGCCTTTGCATAGGCTACCGTTAGATGATGTGTGAATCTTTTCAGCGATGGTTGGATTTGCCACCTGTCAGAGTCTGAACACCGAGCCGACCTCTCCCACTTTTTCATTGGAAATCGTTAACATTCATGCGCAGGGTCGCCTGCATTGGTGAAATGAACGTGGACAACTTTGGCTGACCGGCTGCTCGAGAGAAAGTGAGCCACATGCATGAACTGACAGCGGTTAGATTACTAACGGAGTCTCTGAGCGCGCGCAAGGCTCGCCTCGCGCTTTGAAGATTAGAGGGTTGACGACGGAGGACACTAAGAAGTGGATTAGGTGCAGTGTAACCTACTTTCTCATCACTCCCACATCTCGTCCTCTGAATATTTGCGCAATGACCTTTGGTGCACTTGGAATACAACTGCTGCGTCCGTGAGGTAAGACATATCGTTTTTTTTTGGTGAGTTTTAAAGATAAAATGATTTATCTGAAGTTATGTCTCACAGCTAAATCCACTCTGAGAGCATGACAGCTGGTATTGAATGGCATTCTTTATCGCAGCCTGTTACGCGCAGGTTCCCTCGCAACCCTTTTGAGTAATATCATTGAAATCTACATCATTGTGTCAGGCATGGTGTTAGTGGACGATTTTCTTTTTACTTTGCATGTTTTACGGCTTCATTCAGGGTCCATGCACGGTATTTCACACGCTTAACACGTCTGCCTACTCAAGCGCTCTGAAGAAACAACGCTCCATACGCGTGAAGGGTTATGTGCCCTAATTCAGAGACGATCAATGCTTCAGGGATTTGGGTTGTAGTATGCATCCCTGCATGTGTGTTGACAGTGTTGAAGCTGCTTTTTAAATGCCTAGAACTACCTTGATCGAGCATCGACAACATATTTCAGTGTGAGCTTCTTTTGTGTGTGAGCGCCACTATTTTTAAAGAACACATTATTTGGATCGTCGAGGACAGTGCCATGATTTTAAGCTCTCACAACGTTACAGCTGCTCCAGATATGACAGAAAAATATGTATTGAATCAAAAACAATATTGAAACTGCATCAGATTCAGTTCATTACAATTTGCAGTATAATTATAGATCATAGAAATAGACCAGAATTGAGTGGTGAATTGATGGCACATAAAGCTACTTTTATTGCAAAACTAATAATGCTTTGTATTTTGCCTTGAACTTCAGCCCATAGAATAACACTGCAAAATAGCAAGCAACTGTAATTCAGATGTATTGTATAAACACAATATCCATGTGATTAGTTTGGTTTAGTATTGAGTGACATGCATTAGGAAGCCTCCTGTGCAGGAATTACTTCAATGCAGTTTGATTTAAACAACTACCACATTAATCAGGTTTACATTTTTAGCCTACATGTAGACCTCCCTGGGGACTACAGCCAACCCTGATTGCAGACTTGGACACAAATCTTAATTGGCCTGTATTTCTTTGATTTTAGCTTCGTGCAGAATAATGGGTATTCATCTAGCAGGATCTAATCAATGAGATGGAATATATTAATACTATAGTTGTGCATAGTGCTGCTTACAGTGAGCGTGGCTGAAAAAACAAAAACAAAGACTCTTCCCTCTCCTATCTTAGATGTTATGTTATTCTATGTGCACCACAGTTCCCACAAGCTACAGGTTTGGGTAGTGCCCTAGAAGTATTTAGGGAATACTTTAAAAGCATTGCTACAGGATGTCTTCATCAGTCTACGCTTGGGCCAGTTTTCTTCCCAGTGACTCACATTTGGGAAATGAGGGATGAAGAGTAGCGTGGCTCAGGCCAGCCAGACTCCATTGATATTCTGCCTGAGTCCTGCTCCATAGGCAGCCCATTGTCATGGCCAGCTCAGTGGGATAGCATCGGATGATTGAGGGATATGGAAAAGGGTTGAACGGCAGCTAGGAAAGAAACTAAAGGTTAGTTTGCTGAAGGTTAAAGATATGCTGTCCCAGTAAACGCTGACAGTGGCATACAGAAACCGCACAAATGTAATGTCTAGTATGGTATTTAAATGGTTAGTTTATATTCCATGACACCGTAGAACAAGCTCAAACTAATGTGATCGGTTTGTTTTTGTTTACTTTTACTTTCCAATTACATTTTTAAGTAGATACATACAACATTACACCTGACTTGTTCAGTACCCTGGAAGCGCTTTTCATTTTCTCTAATTGTACCATAGATGGCATGAAAATAAAAAAGGGATTTCTAACCAATGCAGGTGCGTCCCAAGTTTCAAAGGGTGCAGCTTCTCTTCTGTCAGGTGCAACAGTGCCACACTGTGTGGCCACTCAGCCCGAGAAGATTCATGGCCAGCCAAGCAGAAAGATTTATCTGTCGTGAGTGCGTGAAATTGCAATGCTCTGCAGTCTTCTGTCCAGGGCCGGTGAGAGAGACAGATCCTCTATTGCTTTGGGAAATAAAGAGAGGAATCACCAAACAAGAGGAGCAGGAACTAAGGAATGACTTTGCTCAGGTAAAAGTGACCAAGGGCCCTATGGCACGTTCACACCGGAGTACTTTTCCCACAATAGTTCATCAGAACTCAGATATATTTGCATTCACACCAAAAAGCCCCCTGAACTAAATTAGTTCATCAGAACCATTTTTACCCCTTTTTCAGTCCCTGCTAGAGAGCAGGGACTTTCGTGGGAGAAAAACGTTCCTATGTCTGAAGCCAGTCCCCAAATCCGGGGACTTCCGTCCAGGGACTTCGGGTGGCATTTTACGCCCTGAAGTGGTTTTCGGCCTGCCAGTAAACCCAAAGCAGAAGAAGAATAAGTGACGTCAGCGGCTTCATTTGCCTAATCCACCCCCAGGAACTCATAGAGTGGCGAAGTCCCTCCCCTTCCGGTGGAGCTCCATGGGACGTTATTTCGAAAAAATTATGTATTGAAGTCAATGGAGAGAGAAAGATTATCTTTCGATCCCGTTTGAATTGTGCCACGAATTATGATGTTTGTCAATTTAAAAGATAATTTTGAAAGTCAAAAAGAAAGAAAT
>NW_011357531.1:266421-287284 GCF_000735185.1 Notothenia coriiceps | reverse complement strand
TTGCGATGTGCAGCATGTCCTCCACAACATACCTGGCAATCAATCTATTTAGTTGACTCTGGGTGACATGTGGTGATTTAAAAAAAATCGTTTTTTGGCTGTTTAGATGGTGTTGCTCCATCTGGGTCACTGCCGGTGGTTGAGACGGTGGGGTCTTTGGCGACTAGTTTTATAGCCCCATGTACATTAGTTAGGTGCTTAAGGAGATTGGCATTGCTGTTTTTCGATGTGGACAATGCGATCTGTCCTGCACACAGTTTACATTTTACCGTCATATTTTTTGATTGGCTTACCCTGAAATGTTACCCTGCGTTAACCAATCATCACTCCTCTCTGGTTACTTTCACTTTTCCATGGTGCTGTGAGAGGACATCGCTGTATTCGCCTGTCAGTTACATCCGCAGGGAGATTCGGTTCAGTTCCATCACATAATGTAACGCAGTAACGCACCCATTTAAATCACAGTAACTATAATGGCGTTACTTAATGGGAATAGGTAACTAGTAACGCTATTAGTTACCGCAAAAAGTAGTTGCGTTAAAGTAACGCGTTAGTCCCAACACTGCTCATCACACATTCAAGCCCCCAGTGTTCATGTATCATTTCAATCTAAATTCTTCACTTCAGCTAACGTCTGCCCTCTCCTCTGCCCTATCCAGGCCCCATGCAGCACTCTCACTTGAAGAGCATGTGCACCGGTATAATAAAACCCTGCATGAGTGCCTAGACAGGCTGGCACCTGAAATAAGCCGAGTGGTGTCTTTCCATGGCTCTGCCCCAGGGAACACTGACCAGCTCAGAGGGCAAAAAACAGAGGGTCGGAAGATTGAGCGATTGACTGGCCTAACTGTCCATCTGCTCTCTTTTAGAGATCACCAGAAGGCCTATTCCTCGGCATTGAGAGCAACCAGGTCAGCCTACTACTCCAATCTGAATGAGACAAATCGTAGCAAACCCAAGCACCTATTCTCCACAATACAACGGTTCCTCAAGCCTAGTGATCCCTCATCAACCACTCCTACAACTGATGACTGCAACCGCTTTATGCAAGTTAAAAAAAAAAAAATTGAAAACATCAGGCTTAACATCGCCAAAGCCTCCTCAAACCAACCTGTCTCTCCACAACATCCTGTACTGTTCAAATGCTTGCTCTCCATCCATTATTCCGACTGCCACCATAATAATTAACAAATCCTTGTTGAGTGGTGAGGTCCCCCCCTCCCTCAAGCTGGCAGCCATCTTACCTGTCCTGAAGAAGCACAACCTGGATCCTGAGGTACTCATAAACTACCGCCCCATCTCAAACCTGCCTTTTCTAGCTAAAGTTCTGGAAAAAGTTGTTGCCCTTCAGCTTCACGACCATCTCCATACTCATGAGCTCTATGAAACCTTCCAGTCAGATTGTAGACCAGCTCACAGCACTGAAACAGCTCTGGTCAGGGTTCTAAATTACCTGCTGATGGCGGCTGACTCTGGTTCCCCAAGCCTACTCATCTTGCTGGACTTAAGTGCAGCATTTGACACTGTTGACCATCGTATCATGTGCCGGTGACTCCAGGAAGTGGGAATCGTTGGCAAGGCTCTGGACTTTTTCCACTCGTACCTCACAGGAAGACAGGAATATGTCCGTCTTAGAAAAAGCACCTCCGACACACACTGTGTCACCTCTGGTGTACCCCAGGGGTCAGTCCTTGGGCCACTGCTCTTTTTAATTTACATGTTGCCCCTGGGACAAATACTGAGGACCCATAACATCAGCTTCCACACATATGCTGATGACACACAGATTTATGTCCAAACTGCCCCGGATAAACATCTGGCACTTTCAAATGTCTCAAGATGCCTGGAACACATACACCACTGGATGAGCAACAACTCCCTTCAACTGAATAGCAGCAAATCAGAGGCCATTCTGATTGGAACACCGCATCAAACACAAACAACTGATATCCCTCATATCAGCATCAATGGCCACTCCATTCCCCTGTCCCCACTTGTAACGAGCCTTGGTGTGAAACTGGAATCATCCCTTTCAATCCAAGCACACATAAAGACGGTCTGCCAAGCCTCATACTACCACCTGAGAAACATCTCCAAAATGCGACACTCCCTCACCAAACCGGATGCATAACAACTGGTCCATGCCTTCATCACCTCCCGCATTGACTACTGCAATTCTCTGCTTGCAGGCATTCCAGCAAAAACACTCAGAGACTACAATATGTACAAAACTGTGCCGCCTGGATACTCACAAAAACACGCAAATCAGAGCACATCACCCCCATCCTTCACTCACTCCACTGGCTCCCTGTAACACACCGGATCAACTACAAAGTCCTCATAATGGTCTTCAACGCCATCAACCACACTGGCCCCACCTACCTACAGGAACTGCTAACCAGAAAACATTCCCATACCTCACACACACTAAGGTCAGACAGCTCCAATCTCCTGGCTGTTCCGCGGACAAAACTGGTCACCATGGGAAACCGTGCTTTCTCCTCCCTGGGTCCACGTCTGTGGAATCAGCTTCCAGAGAACATACGGACCTCGGCATCACTCTCAGTTTTTAGGAAATGCCTCAAGACGCACCTGTTCCACACCGCATTTTACTAACTGTCCTTTACTTTATTTTTTTTTTATTTTTTTTTAAACCTTTATGCTCTTAACCTTTTTTAATTTTTTATATTGCCATATTTTATCCAATATGCTCCTTTAGATATCTTTTTACTTATTTTTCCTTATAGCTTTGTGAAGCACCTTGAGATGACGTTTGTCTTTAAAGTGTGCTATATAAATCAAATGTATTATTATTATTATTATTTATTATTAGAGGAGGTTAGGTCCCCCCCCCACTTAAATCATGTCCACATGGACAGGAAACTAAATACATTTGCACACATCTTGTGTCCAAATCTTTCTGTTTTGGTGGTCATGCCACAACTGTGCACGTGCATGCATGTGCAAGTCATGGTAAGATATCTGGATAAAGAGGTTGCTTTTTCTTTGCACAGCATGAAAGAAAGGCGAATTGAATGGGCTGTGATTTTAGGTCAATAATTTGTACGGCCCTCGGAGGATGTTGAAAAAATTGAAATGGCCCTTGAGAGGAAAAAGGTTCCCCACCCCTGGTCTATACGATAGAGAACGTTAGCGGATACAACTGATATCGTCTCCGTGTCGACGGGGCCTAAGGTACATTTGTTATCTCAGGACTTCAAACTTGCAAAATAAAAGCTATTTTTCACTGACTGTTTGGCGTAAATCTTTATTTAGTTTATTCTAAACGAAACTTCAATAAGTATTTTTTACTGAGATCAAAAAGGCAATTATCTGATATTTTTCCTTGTCTTTTAATTAAACTACAACTTTAATTTGTCATGGCCTGCATGCAAAACTTTAATTTAATGTCAGAACAGAGCATGAGGAAAGTGGATTCTGATAAATGATGAATAATGACGTTTTTCAATTGAATCAAACAGCACATTTAGTGCATACTAACTTCTAAGCCAGCAGCATTTGAAGTAATTACAAGTAATTGTTTTAATTTATAGATTACATGGGATACAGATTGAGATACTTAGATTTATTTGTAGTGAATATATTGTTGTAGGAATTCTGCACTCACATTTTGGATGTTTTGCAGTGTTCTGAGGTACTTATCCATCAAATTGTATAAAGTAGAACAGATGGCGGTCGGCATGCTCACAGTTTGGAGAAACGTGAAGGAGTACCAGCATGGAGGCTAAGAAATGTACTGCTGTGGATGGGCAGCATCAAAATGTATATAAGATAACTGATTAAATAATTATTAGTTTATGGGTATGCTTTATTTAGAATATTTTCACCTCTTTACCTTGTAGTGAGACGGTCAGTTCTGACGGGTAACTGAAGCCACCATCTGTGCTCTCTTTAAAGCCACCAAAACACAGAAGTTGCTGGTCCACTGCTGTCTTGATCAGCTTGTTTTCTCTTGATTACTGTTAGTCTTTGTTGTTTTAAACGGCTGCTTTGGATTCAAAGTCACACAATAACACAAACCAACTAACAGATCAATAGTGGCTAATGGTTAACATAGATACACCGCTTCAGTTCCTCCAGCCATGTTTTACTCTTTAATGCTTTGCAGTTTTAACATCTTTGTCTCTATCGATTGTGCTCTAAAAATAGACTGTCCATAGAGAAGATAGGTTGGCGTGTTCATTATTTGTCTCCGTTGAGAGTTGTCTCCAAATGTCTGTCATGCCAAACATGAAGCAAGTCAATTATATTATTAATTTCGCTCATTAATGTCCTCATAAGCAGCGCTCATAAAACATCCAAGACGGTTGACTTTTGGGAAATGTAATTATGCAATTCCTTGGTGCTAGGTTCTTTGTATAAAAATATTCATTTTTAAGCTTCTTCTAACCAGTATTACCATTAAGACAACAATAAATAATATTTTTCATTAAAATGCTTCTATAAACCTGCATTTATTGATGTGCCTTGTATCTTTCAGAGGCCAAAATGAAATGATACAGGAAAATGTAATACAAAAATGTAGGCTGATTAATCTCTGTCTCTGTTGGTGAATATTTAAGCAAATATGTGAGCTTTGTCATCAACATATATTTTATTTATTCAAAGAATATTTAGCTCTAAGCTTCTTTACCCCAGCATTCCAGAATACTCATTGTATACAAATGGCCTTCAACTTTATTAAAATTAATTTGGGTGCACATTATGATATCAACGTTATGTTAAGAGGAACGAAGGATATCAAAGAAAACATAGTTTAAAGTCTTTCTTTAGTTATATTTGTTTCAACCGCAGTTAGCGGTAAAGTTTGAATCATGTTAGATTGAGCCGGCAAAGATTAGTGATATAAAACCAGCGATACATAATTTAATAGTTTTACATTTTTTGTCATCTTGTTGTTATATAGACACCCATACATTAACGCTCCTATGCTGAAAAATAAAAACACAAGGGCTCATAATATTTGCTTCACAGTTAATTCATTTACAAGAGCGAAAGGGCAAAGTCTAAATAACCTTTCATGATATGTATGGATCATGGAGTTTTAAAATGGTAAAATGTTAACATTTGATGTTTTACTGCACAAGCTCTATTCATGCCCACTGTAGAGTGTGATGTGGATGTAAGTGCTGTTACGGCTAAAACCTCATAAATACAAACCCATACCAGAAAACCCTTGGCATAGGTGGAGAGATCCCTGTATCAATCTATATCCTAATGTGACAAAGTGCAATTGAAACAAACTTTTTGAATGTTCTTGATATTTATGAAGTGTATTACTTAAACATTGACTAAAGCTTATTGTTGATATAATTAAGTGCGTCAGACCTTTCTACTTTGGCAGTCACCGTTAATACCATTTCTATTGCATTGCAGATATTCAAAAATAATAGATTACATGTGTAATTTGAATGAAGCATGAACCTGAAGTCAAGCGTTGATTTTTAGATGCGAGTGACTTGCATTCAGTTTTAGGTGGAGCGAAATAAAACCTCCTAATTCCAGGTCGCAGAGTCTAGTTTCTGTCTCCCTCTAGGGTCATTGTGATATAGACTATTGATTGAAGAGCAATTTAGCTTTTGTGAGGTTTGTTTTGTCTCTTTCAACACATTCTTCTGTGGAATGCCTTCTTCTTTCTGCAAAGTCCTTAGATTGAAAATTAATCAAAGCATACTTGTGACTGATGTAGCCTGAAAAAATAAACCCATTCATCATAAGAAGTGGACATTTTGACGTCTGCTGATAATCAGGTCAGATGAAGTAGAGCTTGACTTGATCAAAACCAATGTGGAGCCTCATCTATAACGCACATACTCCATTAGTAGCCAAACAATGAGCAGAGCCTTCAGCTTACAGTGCTGCTGTCATTTTGAGAGACAGTCCACTCATGCATGTTTGATGCAATAAACCTTGGTCTATTAAATTCATTCAATCTGACAAGTGTGTGCATTTAGCAATGTGCGTGTGTGTGTGCAAGGATCTACCTGTAGTTATACTTTGTTAAAGGTGGGGTAGATAAGTTTGAGAAACCGGCTCGAGATACACTTTTTGTTATATTCCATGGAATGCTCTTAACATCCCGATAGCAATGAATATCTTAAGTGCTTTGGCAAAAAATCCGGCTGTGTGTTTTCAAATTCTAGCGCACTCGAGCTGGTTTCTCCAAAATTACCTAGAATATTTGGAAATCTCTCCTATTTCACGCGGTTTTGTTTGGGATTTGATGTTTTCACCAGGATATGAATTACAGTAAATGGATTTTTTCAAATTGAAAATAGTACTTCAAATTCTACGAATTATAGATTTCTAGCTCAGGAGCTATAAATTGACATACTGTATGTGAACCAAAATAATCATGTCCTTATCTTTTAATACTTCAAAAAGACTCTTGCATTTCTGTTGCCGTGTCTGTGTAGCGACTGGCAGAGTTGAATGGAAGTGAGAGAGTCATGAGTGGTCCGGCCAGTCAATTAGGGGCACCTTCACCTAATTAACCTCCATCTCTATAACTGTGTAGACACTTGCTGAAGAGCTTGTAGACTGAAATACCATAGTACATGGCTTGGCACTGAATAATGAGAATCCATTACAGGTCTTTCAGCTTGAAAAGACTATCTTCAGCTACATACAGGTGGCCACTTTTAATTAGATACGTATTCCCAGCAGAAGAAGACTGAAATAAGGTATAGGAAAAAAAAACATGTGTCCGAGCGTTACCCTGCATTGATAAGAGAAAGGGTTGCAGTTTTCTGACAGGTGGTGGTTAACTGCAGTGGTTTTGAGGAGCCACGAAGTTTCCGAGCTGGCTCCGCTCCACAGCAATAACATCATTAACATCATTGTACTGCAATGCAGCAAGTGTTGTTTCATGACAGTTCAGTATATAGCCCTTAACCATCCTGCATCCTTCAGTTGAGTTACACTTTGTCATGCTTCAGAATCAAATTCATCACACTGTTATTTTGTATCTCCACCTTGAATGATAGTAATGATGCAGAGTATGTTCATGCTATGCCTTTATCACAGCGTGCCAGAGTTATCACTTTGAGCAATGGCGAAAGTAAATGTTTGACATTTATGCTTTCAGTCATTATTTGTTCTAACATTCATTCTCAATGCACCAGGTATGTCTGCCTTTCATCATGGGTGAATGCTCATGGTCAATATTTGTTATAAGTTTGGTGAGCCTGTTGAGACATTGAACATCAAGGCTTGGTTATGATTTTAAAAAAGTAGTTTGATGTGCAACCACGTCAGCAGATATGTCAGATCCAGTTATGTTGAACTAAACTGGAGTCTTAGGTTGTGCCTTCTGTTAGAAATGCAATATGGTGTGACCATAACCACAGCAAACCGAGGGACAACAGAAACAGGAACAATAACTTTCCGTCCAAGGTAACATGTGAGATTGTCAGCAACTCAGGCATTTCTTTGAATACATTTGGTAAGCCAAAACATGCAACAAAATGACAAAGCAAGAAAAATCTCAGGACACAAGTCATCTAAAGGCAAGTTGCAAGGTTTTATATTGGTACAAAATCTATTTCAACTTTTAAGCACCACAAAACAGTGTAGGCTGGATATACGGAAACATATACATCATTTTCTTTCCCTCATTAAATGCTCTCTCTCGTAGCGATAATCACCGTGGACCCTGGTCCATGCTGCTTTTTCCTTATTTTGACGTTTATATTAAATATTTCATTAATCCAGCCGAGCAAGGAGCTGAAAACACTGTTTGAACATGACAGGCTCAAGGGGATGAGGAGGGATGGGCTTTTTAATGAAAAGGACAAGGTTTTAGCTTGGGAAAATGAACACAAGCAAAGAGTGGGAATTACTTGTGTGTCGCTTTGAAGTTAATGTGAGGGCATCAATTAAGTTGAAAAAAGAAAGTCCTATATTTTCTGCACTTTACTAAGTTTAGTAGAAATCCTTAACCTTTTGCGTTAAGAGGCCTCCCACGTGCCGGTGTCAGTGCTCCTGTTTTGTATTCCTCACACTTCATGATAAGGAATATGGTGTTTTTGCTGCAGGTGGGGTTTGATACTCGCTGACGGCAGTGTGTACTGTAAATGCACATGGTCAAGGCCCATTACCTAACCAGTGACTGGTAATACATTCAATAGAGAAAATTACTTTTTGGTTCAGTGAAATAAGTGATTCTCTTCTCCATGTGAGGATAAACAATTTTCTTGCGATAAGGATTGGAAATCCCGTTTGCAAGAAAATGAAAAAATAAATCACTAAAACATTTTGTTATTTGTATTCGCATGGTTGCTTTGCTGATTGTTTAAAGCCCACTATACGGGGGCGATATACAAGTATTACATATATGTATTATTTTTTGTATAGAGAGTTTATCTGGAATAATGCTTGCATTTATAACTTACAATTTTGTGCTATCGCTCAAGCCTTGGATCATAACAATAAGGATGGATTTAGTTAAACATCAGTACTCTTTCCATCAGAATTACCCTCAAACTGCATCTTGTGTATTTCAGATGTGATCCTACCTCAGGCAGAGGACTGGGAGCTCATGCTGAGTGCTAAACAGACTTACTCTGAGTTTCACAGTAGCAACAGAGTAACAGTTTGTAAGTCTTTGTAGACCCAAGGCCACTCGAGGCTGTGAAAAATTGTAAATTGTGATGACTGAAGAAAATAATGACTACAGTAAATTGTACTGGGAACTGTGTACAGAGTATGGAAAATGTGCAATATGCAAAGAATTGAATATTCTGTCGATAATTGCAATAAGGTCATTACTTGTCGTGATAAAGAAAATATATTATAGTGGTCTGAATTTTTGCTGCTTTGAGTATAATGCTAAAAGAGGAAAAAAACATTTCTAATATTTTAATGAACAAATGGAAGGTTGAACTTAAGAAAAAACACGTCATTGATCATCATGCAATGTTAAAGGAGTTTATATGGGATTTGTTTTTATTTTTAAGTGGTATCGAAAATCCTGGAATTGTGCTGCTGTTGGTATTAACCACCTAATTATCTGGTATTACTGACATCCCTAGATATGATCTAAACAATTGAGCAGCCCTCGTCTTGAGTTATTTTCACAGTAAGACAGTAACTAATATATACATGAAGGTAAAGCGGACTACCAATCATTTTCAGATGGATTTGATTTGCTAAAATGTTACACAGTGCTCCACTTTGTAAAAAGTGTGATTCTTTGGTCATTATCTTTTATGTATATAACCAGCAGCAGCACAAAGAACACAATGTTTATTAAAACAGAAGGCAGTAAGGCATCTGTCACATTGTGTTACGGTTTTATGTTGTTTAGTATCTTGCAGTTATTCATCAGTGAATGAGTCAGTTTGAACATTAATAACCTGCTGGCAATGGAATTCAATGAATATGGAAACGATATCTCCTTTATTAAAGTAGTCAATTGATGCTTTATTAAAGTAAACGCTTCAGAGTTCTACTTTTCATTGCCCATCTTCTTGTCCTAGTCTTTTCCTGCTTTCACTTCTTGAGGACATCCATTAGAGGACACCGAATCAAACCTTTTGGCAAAATCTGCACAGTTTTTTTCTAATCCTTCCCCCCCATTTCTTTATGAATTCTTCTCTGACAACTCCATTAACACATAAATCTGTAGGGCTATTTATAAACTAAAACTACCATTTGCATCCAAAAGCCAGTTGGCAAGCACAATCACCATTCTCATAACACCAACACAGTGGCCTCTTACAAATATTTCCTCAAGTTGACAGTGTATTTATTCAGCGTCTAGGCTGAGGGAGTAAATAGCTCAGTAACCTTGCATCCCGTCGTGAAGGTTACCACTTTCCTGAGCACTGTTATAATGTCCTGCAGGTGCGATGACAATTTCACGATCAATTACCTATCTCTCAATCATCACAGCTTGACAATGTTGACCTTAGATGAAGCTGAGCATTTGTTCTCCTATCAGAGATGAACTTTACTATCCCACTCTAAATTCTGAAAAATATTGACTGAATGTTTCTAAAACAAACACAAAAAAAAATATTCTGCAGCTTGTTTGTGGTTATTTCTGGTCCTGTATTACATATTCAGACTGAAAATGCTGGAAAGGGCTCGCGCTGATGGATGAGCGACTCAAGGTGAAAAAAGGGATTCTGGAGCAAGTGCAGTCCTCGTCTTCACAGACTGTCAACCTGCCAGCATTCAGCCGAAACCCAAAGTGATTGCGTACAGACGCAATCACGTAATTGTGCGTCACACAACAACCCAACAGACCTCATGATAGTCTGCGTACAGTGAACTGCAGATGGAACCAATAATAATTTAATACTAAAAACAGCATGGACTGCAGAAGACTGTGGAGTTTCAAAGCCAGATTTCAAAATATATAAGCACTGACATTAACAGCAACTATGTGGTGTCCCCTAAAGCCTATTAACCTAAAGCTTACTTGAATAATTTCTGTAAGTCTTACAAAGGAAAGTGAAAAGTAGCTGATTTCCATGAAGTCCAATGCAAATGAAAAACAAAGTCTTCAATCTTTAAAAGCTCTTTATAGACAAAGCACATAACATAATGTTTATAATATCTGTGTTTCAGAACGTCTGCATGACCTATTAGTAAATGTCAGGACGTTCACTTTCCAATGACATAACAACCCATCTATTCCAGGGTGAAGGCCTCACAGATAGGGAATTCCTGTTGACTGAAATATCTATGTATGATTACCCCAACCTGAACTGTAAAATATACATAAACAACGGTTTAAAATATACTATACTTACATAAACTGTCATATTTATTTATCACATGATTCCCAAGTAAATCTCCCATAAATGTATTCAGTTAACTTTGATAAAACATTTTTCTTTGACAACCAGAGAAATCTATTGCCTCTGTGTCTTCAAACTATTTTGCGAGATCAAAGGGTCGCTGTTATGTTCCCTTTCCTACGAGGTATGACATTTATCCCCCAAAAGCATATACATTGAGCGTAGCCTTTATCAAAGCAACATATAACAGTGACATTTAAGAAAGCGCCATGTTGCACTTGTTTGCTCTCGAAAGGCTCACGATAAAGAGGCGTCCTCTCAGCTAGAGGCTTCATTAATGGTTTTCTGGATGTGCAAAAGGGGGCAGAGTTTTTATTGGCACTCAGCAGGATTGTGCAGTACGCACACCTTGTGATCTAAGTAAATTAGCTGTGAAGTTGTGCTGATGTCGGGTTTTAATTGAAGCCCTCTCTTTCTCACTTTCAAGGTGGGCTACATAAATGTGTTTTTAACATAACCAAATAGAGCATGACAAACCCCTGTAATAGAAAGTGGGCAGACATCACACTGGTCTTTTGTTTTGCGTGAAAATGACAACACATCCTTTCAGTTGGTCTGCTCCTGTCAGCCTTTTTCATGGAGAATTTTTCTGAAAATATATTGCCCCTCTAATACAGTTGTACAATATCAATTATTTGTATCTGTCACACGGCCCATCCTCTGCGCTTCTGTGCCCCTAAATGTGTCCCCATATGGCACCTTTTGTTTCTTACTTTATTGTTCAGTATGATAGGTTATCAAGCAAAATTGGACATGTCACCCTAGCTTATAAATGTTTTGCTTTGTGACCTTCGGTTCTTATCGTAGAACTCAGTCCAGTGCAAGAGAAATTGCCATGGCCTATTTATGTTTATAGTTTCCTTTCATCGATTTTCATTTGCAGAACCCGGAGAAAAATCTAGGCCACCTTTGGAAAGGCCACCAATGCTTGAATGAGCAATCAATGGCCAGAATTCTCCTTTTACTTGAAGAGTCTCGGTGAAAAAACCTCTCCTTGACATTTTCACGTGGAACTCTGCTAAATGTTACACAACGCAATGCTGGAACACATCAAGCCCATGTTTTAGTTGGGTGTTTGCCAGAGTGGGTCACAGCACCACATGAACACCTAACGGATGAGTCTGTTTTATTTAGTATCAGATCAGACTGAGGTTTGTGTTGGTGTGAACCTACAGGGCGTAGCCAACAACGGGGACACCAGCAGACACACTTTTTGTGGTGGTGTTGGATTTCTTATGCTATTTTAAGGTTTTGCAACACTGTTCTGGTCTTTCATTTCCTGCCGAAGGCCAATGGAAATAATTACTATGAATAATTTTCTAGTGAGTAAGAATCTTGATCCTATAGTTATTGAACATTCCTTTATTATGTTTTTAAAAGGGCCACATGCAATTCAAATCTCTATTCATATGTTCATTCAATGAACTCAAATAATTACATTATTCTGGCGTAAGGTATACTGGTTATTGAAGCTGTCGGGGGAAGTACCTTCACCCGGGTGATCTAATTTGAATTAAGTTAGCCTAGCTTGATGAAAATAGGTGGTTAGTAATTTTATAGGGGGGCTCATTTTTCATTTACATGGAGCCAGAAAGTGAATATAATCACTTTTTTCTCTATATGGTAAAGAGCCTTGCAAGCGACTTGTGGTGTGTTGCTTCTGATAATCAAAGTTGAGTACGTTCAATCTCCTATATTTTATACCAATTCATGTGTTTATGGCTTGGATTATGAATATTTAATACATTACATTTATTACATCTGCTATACAGATTTCATTGCAATCAAAATAGTTGTTGAGATCTTTCACTCAGTACCATTATGTCAACCACAATTTAAGGAGATCACCAAACATGGCACATTTCATCCTCTGAGGATCATACATTTCTGTTTTAATATTACAAAACAATCAATCAAATAGTTGGGTAAAGTGAGATCATTTGATCAGGACCAAAGAATTGGACTGACCAACATTGATATTCTTAGAGCTATGTTGCTAGCATAGAAAAAAAGAAGAGGAGGCCCCAGAACAATCATGTATTGGGCTATGGAGTACAAAGAGATAAGGAAAATAAAATAGAACCGACCAAGCCACAAAGTGAGACTTCCTGTACAATCTTCACAAACAAAATATCAGTTTCAAACATTAGTACTGGGGCAGGAAGGGAGACAGCAGAGAGCCCAGAGCGCCCCTGGCCTCTTTAACAATCAGAACAGACAAGGTACACAAACAAACATTGCAGAGGACCAACAGAGGGACTACAGAGCACACAGTAATCTTTCAGATGTCTCTTGGTTTACAACTTGGCTCTGTTGTCGAAGTGGTTTGTTTCTGCACACGTGCGGCAAAGGTCATCGGTGTACTGGATGCAGGAAAGCGTATGTACAAGAGTTCAACAAAAAAGAGCCAAACTTTTGATGAAAATATTGAAGGCCAATAAAATCCTTCTTCCTACTCCTATATTACCTGCTGGGCTTTTGCCAACCACACATCCCTCTAGTTATACAGTCGGTGAATGATCCGGCAGCAACCCATGTACACTTTTCTAGTTCGTAGGCAATTCAAAGGTTGTTAAAGGTCTGCAAGCTCAGAGTGCGGTGTGCCTCAAAATGTGTTTTCTCCACTCTGGAAAACAGTCATCAATGTTCATCGCTGTGCTGAGAAAGATAAGATAAAACTCAATCATTTGCATTAGTCTTTTCAATTTGGCTGTGGGGTTTAATTGAATCTGCGGTAATTTCCCGGACTAAATGGGCAGATCTATGTTCCTTTCCATCCCTCTGTCTTGCTGTCCCTCATTAACCAAGTCTGTCTTCTGTTCTAAAGTGGCAGTTTGAATGTGGCTGTTTTCTCACTAGACCGTGTCTCAATGGCTTTTACTGTCCATTAAAGCACATCAGCAGAGACACGTGTTAATAATAAGGAATAGCTCAGCTTAATGGCCACCACCACAGGTCCATGGCTATCAGACTGTGAGTGTCACATGCTGAATGAATTCATAAAGGGGAGTTGCTTTTAGCCCTCTATGCTGACATAGCTGATGAATGGTCCCATTAAGTCTGGTGCATCCAGGGTGACTGCATTTGTGTACAGGTGTTGATATCATTTTATTTTTTTAACAACCACTCATCGCCTGTTTGAACTGATAGAGGATTTTTCATTATCTTCTGACTGAATCTGGCTCGTAAATGTGTTTTTTGAAGTTTGGCATTATTTAATTTACATCTTTGATAAAAGTTAAACTGCTCTCATCTTATGATGGTTTGTAACATAAATGCATACCAAGATGCATCATAAGTAAAACACATTTGAAATCAAGGTAGGAGATTTTCCATTAGTGATAGTCTTTTGTTCTGCAGTGTTTCACACTACCTATACAGTATGCCACCCACCTATATAAATAGGCTAAAAACCGTCCAGTCGAAGTTGCTAGAGTAGTGCTCATAATCCCTCACTGGCTTACCCCACTGGAATACAGATATTAATGTGTCTTGGTTAATTATAATGTCCTTTTTCTGTTTTCCTGTCTTTTTAGCACGCATTGCTTTATGAGTGTACTTTGGAGCGGTGAGTTGTTATAGGTGAACAGGTTCACACACAGTCCAGAAGTCGCAGTGCCCAGCTCAATGTGCAGCATCTGCAGTTTTTTTAATTGAGGATCCTATACTGTAGTCTTATAAAAGTCCAGTCAGTTTATTGTCAAGAAGATCAGATGAACACTTCTGAATTCCCATGCAGAGCTAACATGGCTGTCTAAAATATTTTATGAGCATCAACCAGACTGAATAAATACTTAAATGTCATGCAAAGCAATGTACACTTTTGCACAATCTTTAGCCAAAATGCTTTTAAAGCCTGAAAAAGTGAGTGCAGTAGTGACAGGTTCTCTTCCACAAACTTCCTGCATAGTTTTGGGTTATAGATAATTGATTCTTAGGTTTGGGTACACTTTCAGTTTCTTGGCTTTCTATTCCTAGCCGTACAGCTATGGGCTCAGAACAGTCTCATAATACACACATGCACACAGAAGGATTCACACTTGTATTTCCGGATCCACACTTGTGTTTTTCAATGCACAGACAAATGTGTTCCGTTTCATATACTGTACATGTAAATAAAATCCAAATACAGAAAAAAGTTTTACATAATGTATTTTTGATCTTCACATATTTGTTTTCCGTTTAAATCCCCTGAACCTGCAAACACAAACCGCTTTCTGTGCACGGATCGCTGTGCATTCGTGTGTGGGTTTTTTGCATGGATGTATAATAAGAACAAGAATAAGAATGGTTTTTTGAGACTCCCCTGACGCTCACCCGATTCGTACTTGTAATTTTTTCTATCTATAGCCAATCAGATGTCCCCTTCATTCTAAGCCAATCACATGAGCGCGCCCCCACGAGGGTAGGATTTCTTGCGTTCATGACATTTATACACATATACGCATTTTGCGCTGTCCTGTCAGCTCGCTAAACAGAGGGCGGAGCATCAGGTGATTATTCAGAGCTGCATGTCTCGGTCAGACTCTGATCTGATCTCTCTCTCTCTCTCTCTCTCTCTCTCTCTCGCATCCGGTTACACTTCACTCGCGTTTATGTCAATATCGATCAGATCCAGGTCTCCTGATCGGCCTTTATAGAGAGCACCGATCAAACTATTAAGAGTGAATATCGGCCGATAATGACCGGCGGGGCTCCCCCCCGTTGACAGTTCACTGTCTAGCACTGGCTTCGAATCGTAATGCACTGATCGATTAGGCTAAACTAACCTGTAGCTGCTGCCTCCACACTCACAACAACTTCATACAGACATAAATAAAGCAGCTGTATTCGCCATACAGAAAACACACATTTAAAACTGTTTTGCCTGCCGTTTTTGTGTACANAACACCGGTTCCCTCAACATCCTCATCCTCCTTGACCTGAGTGCAGCCTTCGATACCGTGAGCCACACCATCCTGCTTACCCGACTCCGGGATATCGGTATCGAAGGTACTGCACTCAGGTGGCTCCAGTCCTACCTCTCCGACAGATCCCACTTCATCTCCCTCAACAATCACTCCTCTACCACAACTTCAGTCACCCAAGGTGTTCCCCAAGGTTCAGTACTCGGCCCCCTCCTCTTCATCATCTACATCCTCCCCCTTGGTCAGATTCTCCGCCATCACAACCTGGACTTTCACTGCTATGCTGACGACACACAGACCTACCTCAGCACCAAATCCCCCCACAACCCCCCTCTCACACACATCGAATCCTGTCTGACTGCAATAAAATCCTGGATGCAACACAACTTCCTCAAACTCAACAGCAATAAAACTGAACTCCTCCTCATCGGCTCCAAATCCACCCTCAGCAAAAAACCCCAACCTGACACTCACCATCGATGGCACCCCTGTTTCCCCCTCCACCCAGGCACGCAACCTTGGCGTGATATTCGACCCCACCCTCTCCCTCGACCCCCACATCCGCCAAGTTGTAAAAACCTCATTTTTCCACCTCCGCAATATCCCCAAACTCCGTCCCTCTCTCACCCGCCCCGCAGCTGAGCGACTCATTCACGCCTTCATCTCCTCCCGCCTTGACTATTGCAACTCACTCCTCTTCGGCATCAGCACAACATCCCTCAACAGACTCCAGCGTGTCCAGAACGCAGCCGCCAGACTCCTCACCCACACCAAATCATGGCATCACATCACCCCGGTCCTCAAAGAACTCCACTGGCTTCCCGTCTCACACCACATTCACTACAAACTCCTGGTCCTCACCTATAAAGCCCTCCACCATCCGGCCCCCCCCTACCTCACTGACCTCCTCATCCTCTACCAACCACCCCAGTCCCTCAGATCCACCTCAGCCGGTTTGCTCTCAATCCCCAAGGCCAAACTCCGGAGCTTCGGGGACAGAGCCTTCTCTGTGGCAGCCCCGAAGCTCTGGAACTCCCTCCCCCAAGACCTCCGTGAGTCTGATTCCCTCCCCCTGTTCCAGTCCCGTCTCAAAACCCACCTCTTCAACTCTGCTTATCCTTAAACCCGCCCCTCCCCCCTCTGAACCAACATCCTCCTGAATGCTTTTCTGTTTTTTTTGTTTTTGTTTTTGTTTTTGTTTTTGTTTGTGTTTTTGTTCTTGTTTTGTTTGTCGACCTGACTCATAATGTAAAGCGTCTTTGGGTCTAGAAAAGCGCTATATAAATCCCATTTATTATTATTATTATTATTCCCTCGTACAAGTCTCAGTTTTTATTAATCATGTTAAGTGTAATAGTGCGTATTGGCACTTTAATGCTTCTCTGTTGGCCGACAACCATTTTAACTTGCAATGAATAAGCACTAATTAGAGGCTTATTGAGGAAAAACTCTCAGCTAATGGCTTATTACTTGTAGAATATGGTCATGTAGAACAAGGCATTAATAAGTGTTTTATAATGACTAATAAAGAGCGAATATACTGCTAATATGCATGTTAATTAACAACTAGTTGATTGTGAAATTTGGTCAACATTGGACCTTGACACCATCCACATAGCTATAGTGAAATAATATAATAGAAAACATCAAGCCTGCCTCTTTGATTTAATAATCGGAGCTGAAACCTCTCTGCCATCTCATATAACACACACTTCCTTATTTATCTTTGAATAATAATAACGTAAAAATAAAGACGACATACTGCGGTCCTTCGGTCCTGAGATTAGCACCTGCAGGCAGTCTCCATGGACCTGTCAGCTCTGGACAGCGCTGCGTACATGAAGCGCTACGTCATGAACGCAAGAAATCTACCCTCGTGGGGGCGCGCTCATGTGATTGGCTTAGAATTGAGGAGACATCTGAGAGGGGGGAGTCTCAAAAAACCCACACACGAATGCACAGCGATCCGTGCACAGAAAGCGGTTTGTGTTTGCAGGTTCAGCGGCTTTAAACGGAAAATAAATATGTGTGAATCAAAAATACAAATGTAAAACTTTTTTCTGTATTTGGATTTTATTTACATGTATATGAAACGGAATACATTTGTGTGTGCATTGAAAAACACATGTGTGGATCCGGAAATACAAGTGTGAATCCTTTTGCGGATCATGAAATACAAGTGTGAATCCTTCTGTATGCATGTGTGTATTATGAGACTGTTCTGAGCCCATATACAGCCTGAGATGAGAAACTGCTTCAGAGATTTAGCTCATGAAAAGAACGTCCCCTATGTTGATCCCAAAGTCATCAATTTTAAAGCTCTGTTGGTACTGAGATATGCATGGATGGATTGGGTGAATTGTTTGCATTAAAAACTTGTGTCAAACACCAATACGGCTGGTGGTTCAATGTTTTTATAACGCATGCATTCATTTTGCCACTACATACAGCAAAACCGGTAACATATTTCGTACGTGGAAATGCAGCACACCAGGTTTCAGCTTGTGCTAGCCTATGATTTGTTCTTGAGACTTTGGCTGTTCAGTGTTCACCTCGTGCAGGGCTCTCAAGAGCCAGAGCAGTACAAGAGATACTGCAGTTACACTGTGACAGTGACAATTGTGTGGTCCCTAAAGATATTACTATATATTCACAGCCTGATCTAGGTGCTATTTCTTTATATCTCCCTTCAACAAGCATGTACTGTATATTTTGCCCCTTTTTGAAGATGGCATTTTCTTCTTCTTCTGCAAAAACCCAAAGAGTCTCAGCAAAGATGAGCCACATAATCATGTATTTTGAATAACTATAATTTTTTAGTCAATGTCTCTCTCTGTGGGGCTGAAAATATTTGTATTTCAACCGTCCGTGTCTTTTGACAAGACTTATTTTAGTGGATAATATCCTTTTAATTTTAGCTTTAAGGTAGTTAAACAACACATTGATTAGCTTGCAGAGCATCTATCTAATGCAACATGAACATTTGTCCTTTTGAATATCTGCTTATATTAATGGATTGTAATAATTAGCTGTTTTAATGTAATAATACCCTTTCCTCAATTGTAGAATTAATGAAAATGCATTTCAATTACAAAAATACTAGAGGACGAACAGGTTGGATTGTGAATGTGAGAGTTTTCATTGAATAGTGATTTTATACAGTTGTCATTCTTTCTGAATGCTACATGGATGAGCTAATACCCTTTCATTGTCATAACAGCCAGACTCTGAGACAGGTAATTAAGAGGTTGGTGGAGCAGTGGGGGGTGTCGTTCATGCACCTCATAATTCTTCATTATCTTCACAAAGCAGATTACCTGAAGAAATATTCTTTCTATACCATTGCATGGTTTTTAGTTATGAAAACTGAAGTGTAACTGTCCTCTCTAAAAAAAACTATCTGACGTGTTTGGAGGTCAGACTTAGATTAACAATGTATTTGCTTCCTCCACTTGCATGTCAGTAAGCTTTTCCATTAATAACATTTCCTTCCAATCATGGCAGCAGTATTTCAATAACCTTTTTCAAGTTAACCTTAACAATGATTGTCCTCTGTCAAAATATTTACTGGACACATGAGATTTGGACCAATCTTCTGGTTGAACTCATCCAGACAGTGAAGAAACCTGTTTCCCAAAGTGAAATTAAACATTAATTTGCTTTAGAAATAAGCGATAGCTAAATGAAATGTGAAAAGTTGTTTTCATTTGCCTAAACTATATGAGAGGTTTGTCAGTTTACTAAACCACATTTGTGGTGCTTTAGGAATGAATGTTGTTATTTAGGTACACAGCATCAAGAAGACTTTGCTAAATGTCATTTGCAGCTGTGACTACCCGAGTTGCACGTCTACCCGATTTGCACTGCGCAAGCGCAAGTTGGTCTGCCATATTGGAAAGCTATGTATGGCAATCCAAACAGGACATTTGAGGTCGGTACTGATCTAATAACAGAGTTGTGTTTTGAATCAACTTTTTTTTAATGAAAATTAATTTCCCTTTTCCAGGAATTTCAACAGAAAAGGTTTGGCCAGACTAATACATTTTTAATGTTAAATAAATGAAACAATTCACGATTAAGAATTAGATATTAATTATGAATGCCATAAATTATTGCATATATTTACAGTTTCTTATTTTTCCAGTGTGATAGCTGTCAAACAGAAGTTAAATCTTTTTCTCACTTATTCTAAGAATGTACTTAACCCACTAAAAGGATTTCTTCTCAAATAATCGGAAATTACGTTGTAAAGACAATAAATAATCTCTCTCGTTCAGATTAACGTGGTTGGGTTCTTTTCTTCTTTGCGAAACGCCGCTTTGTCAAATGTCCTACTTGAGTTGCTGTATGCAAATCGAGCAGAGATGCAAATCGGGTAGTCACAGCAGCATTTGCCACACGAAGAAGCCATTTTGAAGGCACAGAAAAGGTGGTCTTCTGGCTGCGGGGAGGATGACATTTAATGCAGGTTATTCTGTCCATCCTGCAATTTTGGTTTTTACCACAATAGACAAACTACGAAATCACACACAGATCCTGTATCCTTAACACTAGAACCGCCAGAGATTTTTTATACCTAAAACCGCCACCGGGGTCAAATTGACCCAGCATTAGAATGCATTGATTTTCAAAGTAAAAGTATAGCTTTAAAAACAGAAATGGTCCTGTGGTATTAGTATTTTGACAAGCAATTTTGTTAAATTTTTTCGTTTATTAACGGTACAACATAGGGTTTCGTGAGGCGGTTGTCACTGTTGGGTGAAAAGCAAGCAGCTGTTTGCTGCGGAGCGCAGCGCGAGCCGTCTGACTGTCGCTATCAATCTATCTATCTCTCTCTCTCTCTCTCTCTCTCTCTCTCAATCTATCTCTCAATCTATAAGGAACCTAGACAAAAGGCGTTGCTATAGCAACACGTCATGTTTGTTTACACGCAAAATCAATAGCGCGAAAAGGGGTGGGGTCAATATGACCCGCTTGGTGGAAATAGGTATAAATGGCAATGACCCGTTTGGCGGAAATAGGTATAAATGGCAATCTTTTAGTTCGACTTTCTTCTAATACTGTACTCTACTATACTACACTTAAACTTTAAACTTAACTACTAGTACGTAGTCGACGACGACGACA
>NW_011357531.1:183524-266360 GCF_000735185.1 Notothenia coriiceps | reverse complement strand
ATGTGCAGCCTCGAAATTTCTCGCTACAAAGTACACCGGGCTCGGTAGAATTCCAAGTATGCTGGACATTGGAACAGTCCTTCGGCGGCACTCGATGACGTAGTATGCTTGAAATAGTGGCTCTGGAGCAGCTTTACTCGGCATTGAGAAACACCCTGGCCGTTTCTCAATGTCGAGTATACCTGCTGCAGTAAACCTTTAGTAAACCTAAATAAAGCTGCTCTTCGTCCTGCTTTTTTGTTTTCTTTTGCTCAGATATTCTTAACGTATCACTTGGCAGTTAAGCTGCTGTGAAAGCAACTATTGCATTCGAGAGTCTGGCCGTCTGTTCACTTTTTCTTTTTCTTATGGTTTCCCTCCTCCCCCACTCTGCTCCCTTGCTGCATCCCCTGTGCTTTTTGCTTTTTCATGTTTCCTTTCTCACCCTGTGTCTATCATTTCTTTTTCTCACTTGCTCTCTCTCTCGCTCTTTTCTTTTTTCTCTTGCTTCCTTTGAAGTGCCGAACAATGAGAGGGCTACACTAAGCTCGTAGGGAAATCCAGGCTGAAACTGCATGGCACAGTGCAGCGAGGCAGAATCTTGTCGTCTGGACCACAGGGGGATGGGAGGGGTGTAGAGACCATCAGAAGTAAAGTCAGCATTCGGTGTCACAATGGCTGCAGTGAGCTTTTATCCTCCAAGCCGCCACCATACTACATCAGTACAGCAAGGCTGATGAACGCCATGACTCATTTCCATCGGAACATTTCTATTTGTGCCTGTCTCTGTGATTGTTGAACCTCTACAACTGTCCTTTTATTCACTGGATGTGTACATAGAATAGATAGATAATGTACAGGATTATCATGGTGTTATAATGAAGACCAGATGATTTGCATGTCAGGAGCCTTTTGACTATAATTATTAAGTTTCATACAGCATGTCAGCGTAGAGCAGAAAGACAATCACTTGTCCTTCCATTGTCCGCCCTCCCCCCCCTTTTTTGTCTGGTGCTGTATGCAGCCCCAGACACATCCATGCAGTGATGAATGCTATTCATTACTGAAGGATGGAATGGGAAATGAAGCAAAATGACTGCTTTGGGAAACAATCCGTGACTGGGGCATACACTATCATCTGCTGGAGCATCTGAGACATGTGTTTATCCACTCCCACACGTTCCTTGACGCTAAAGCCTATCTCACAGTTGCTTACCTTTGCTATATGAACTGCTTTTTGAAATCTGATAGGGCTTCTCACTCCTCCAATTCCCTCTTTGTCTGTCTCTCTCAAATTTCTAATTCTAACTAATGCCAACAATGCATGATGTTCTTTTAATCTGTATCGCCCTTGATGAATTTCTTGAATCAGTGTGTCTCATGGAGAAAGCTCTATTATTCACCCTCTATTAACTATCCTTAATGCAGGCAAATTCATTCCATCTCTTCAATAATGACCTGATGGATTCCACTTTTGGAATTGTGATGACAACTTGACATTTGGTATTTATTATCATGAATCAAGAACACATTTGAGTGCATATATGGGTAGAAAGAGTATATGTAGCACATTAACTATAAATACATGCGGTGATGTTTGTTAAGCATGTGGGAAGAAGATTGCCTCATTCTCAGTGGGTCTCTGCAGTTCCATCTAATGGCTGTTTAATTTGTTTGATTACTCTGATGAGGTGAACAAGTCTTAAGATCTCTCAATGCCGACAGACTTGCCTGCATCCTTAAAGGTCCCATGTCATGGCCATTTCCACTGATCATAATTCCATTGTTGAGGTCTACTAGAATAGATTTATATTGTGCAATTTTCCAAACTCACATTGGTTTCTCATACAGCATCTCTGTAAACTATGTGTATTCACTGAATTTCACTCTCTGCCTTTAACGGCTCGTTGTAGCTCCAATAGCTCCAGCCCCCACCCTCCCTGTGAGCACAGTGTGCTCTGATTGGTCGGGACGTTGTGAATCGCGCTGAGCTCCGCGGAGGTGTGGTTTCCTTGTTTGGCGAAAGGGAAACACAGCCAAACTCACCCTGAGCACACACAAAGTCACAGCCGAAGTAAAAACAATAAGTGTGGCTTGATATTGAGTAAGAAAAAGGTTGATAAACGCTGTGAGAATGGGTTTGCAGAGAGAATTTCGCCGCGATCCCAACTGTCTGTTATCAGCCTGCAGCCAGGGAGGAGAGATCAGCAGAGCTGCCTGCACTGAGTGTGTGTGTGAGGAAGTCCGTGGATTGGTCAATTTGGACCAATCAGCGGGGGCTTAACGTAACGGCTCCGCGGACGTAACGTAACGGCTCCACGGATTGGTCCATTTCGTTCCGGGTAACGCATGACATCATGAGTTACCCGGAAGAATCAATGGAGAGTGACGTATCTCCAACGAGGCGTTTTGGGGAGGTATTTTCTTTGTTAGAGTTTTACTCGCTAAGGGTGTACTTTGAGGGTTTTGACTCTGCAGACCGTTTACATGCATAAAAACCTTCATAACAAACAAGGGGACGGGTAATAACCGGAAAAGCATGACATGGGACCTTTAAGTTCTCTGCAGGTAATTTCACTCCATTAGCAACATAATCATATGATTTCTGGCCTTGAACAGAAAATGATATGTAGGCGGCGATGCTTTGAGAGATGTGCTTTTCATTGGTCATTCCTAATGTTGGACAATTGATTAGTTCATAAGACTATATTCTTACGTCAACATTATTGTATTGACATTATGCATGTATGACTGAGCTCAAGGATAAACTCAATCAATGTTTTAAATAGTAACGCTGAATTTGTATACGTATTTTTGTTATTTACAAGAAAAGCCCATATGGCTCCTTCAAGTACTATCCAAAATCTTTGAAAATTCATGCGGTGGATATAGGATTACACAGATGTAAAATAAATCCACAGGTCATACCTCGATGATTGTACTGAATCAGTGCTGTGTTTGGACCTGCTTATCTTAAACAGTGCTAACTGGGTGAAGACGTTGGCAGTAAGTGCTTTGTGTTTGTTGATGGAGCTAAGCTTGCCCTTATTTAAAAAAAAATTTTACGTATGTTCACAAGTAGTTAAACAAAAGTAATGATATGCTGTTACTCAAAGATCAGGTTCAGAATTAATGTTAATTGTGGCCAAATCATTCTGGCAGGCAATTAATTGAATCTCCAAAAATAAACCGAATAATCAACAGAGAAAAAACAAATAACACTTATTATGTTTATCCAGAACATGTTCTGATAGCAGGTTGTTGTGGCTCGACAGTTATGTTAGGTTAAGTTATGTTTTTTACTCTAGTCTTGTGTTTTGATCTTGTCACTTCCTGTTTTAATTTTGAAAGTAATCCTTCCCTCTCATTCCAGATCCCACACTTCCTGCCTTTGTGTGTTTCCCACCCTTGAGATTGCTTGGCCATGCCCTGATAGTTTTCACCTGTACCCATCCCCCTCACCTATTAGCCCTTGTGTTTCTTTGTCCCTTGTCATTTCGTTATGTTCCATGCCGTGAGAACCTGGGCCCTTTGACTCCTGAACTTTACTTTGAGAAATATACTTTTTGTCAAGTGAGTTTTAAGACTTAGTTTCTGTTATTAAACTACATTCTATTTTTGGACAACTGTCTCCGAGTCCTGCATTTGGGTCCTGTGTCCTGTGCCTCAGTTCACGACACAGGTTAGCCTTTATTCACAGTCCAACGATTGGCATTACCAATGTCACTGACTTGACATTTCTCCCAAAGTGTCTAACAAGATTCAGATTTGGTCCAGAAACAAATATTTAATTCAGATAAAGATGCCAATTTGCGAGCCAAACGGAATTATAATGAAGGTATCTTGAATCAACCACATCACAATACATAACCTCATACACTGCAAAGCTGATATCCGTCTGTGCACCATGGCATCTTCCGGACGTTTGCAGAGCAGCTACTGTATGCATCACTGAGCAGTATAATGGGGAGTGACAGGAAACGTGGGAGACTGGAGGGATATTATCAGAGAATGAGATTATGAATTATACTCATATTCACAAATAAGTGAGAAGATGATTGTGCAACAGTTGACTGGGCACGGTATGCTCTGCACTTGTTTCTCTGTAGATGTTATCAATCCTTATAGATAATGTAAATAAGAAATCTAACACTTTCCTTCTTTTTTTTTTAGGTGTGAGTGAATTTGACTTAAGGGCAAGATGTGGTGCGATCACAGGAACTCAAATCAGGTATTTTTCCTCTATTTTTTACTTTTTTGTAGTTCTCGTAACCTGTAAAACACGAAATGTGTGTGTTACTGTTGCGTGCATGTATGTGTGCATTAGTGGACTTAGAGTGTGTCATCCCAGAGACATACTGAAACCGACAGGATGGGCTGTGGAGGTTTTTAAAGCATTGCTTTGATATGTTTTATTGATGTCCCTAAGATGATTCGGCCTGACATTTGCTGATGCTCTCTGGCTCAAGCAAATCTCTTGCCATCATAAAACAGCATGTTCAGAGTCCACTTGGTTAATATTTAAAGGGTGCCACTGCCCCCCTCCATGTCTACAGTGTCCAAGACCCAGGTTGTTTGGTCTTTTAGAGTTCATTTAAACTGTTAATCGGGATTACCAAGGCTACCCTTTGTTTTGAAGCTAGGGCAGGAAACAAAAAACAAACATTAGAGTCGATGTGTCTCAACCACACAGTCTGGCACCAGAAATACTGAAAGTGGCTAAAATCCCCACAGAGCTGCTGACTGTGGAGTTCATCTCCAGTAGGATTCACAGTTATATAACCATTTCCTGTTGCAGGGAATTATTATATTGAATGTGACACATGATGGTAAGTGGAGCTGCAACTCTGTGTTTGAAATCAACCTTGAGGACTCTTCACCTTTTGCTCAAAGGCGAGAAATCAGCAGTACATTTTGATAGTCAATATCCTGATTGAACATGGGAGGAACTCGGAAGACAAAACTGTGGATTTAGCAGGATCTGCTGCCTGTGTGGAACTCACAAGCTAACATTGTGTCTCGCAACTAAAATAATGAAATCAATTCTTTATTGCGCAAAATTATATACCCGACTAGACATTTTTACGTTACCCCTACTAGACATAATCAGAAGTGACATCCCAAAAATCAGTTGAAAGGGATTGTTCTGCTTAGAAGAAGCAGCTTAGCAAATCATACACCATTGTCTGTGCTGGAAAGTGCCACACTCAAACTGAGATTGATGCCATTTCTGATTACATTTAAAAAAAAAATGTGTGTCATTTTAAGTTTTTATGCTACTCATAATTAATACAGGTTTTCAAATGTGTCCCTGAGAATGTTGTTTCATAGCTGTAGTACTCCTTTAAGTAAGTACTATTGTTTCTCATGTGTATCATTTCAATTTCCCTCTCTCAATGTTTTTTTCCATATTACCCATTTTTTTACAGTTTCTACCATTTCTTTGTTGTGTAAATAGGGAAAACTGGCGTTGCTTTTAGCTTTTGGACCACCACTTCTAAAGGCAACGGCGCAGAGTAACTGTTTCAATCCACATACAGAGTGACAGGTTAAGAGTTTGTGTGTGAAGTGGAGAACTAGGCGAGGGGAGAAGAGAGATGGGATAAATAAAGAGGCAGTGTGGCAGGAAGTGGAGCATGAACCCCAGCATAGGAGATACCCTGAGCGATTGGCTGGAGCGTAAGGGGAGCTGATGGGGTTCAGATACTCATAGATGTTTGGTCAACAGGCATCAGGCTGACAAGGTGCTAAGATGGGGATCAGGATATAGGGCTGGCCAAAACCTTCTTTCACGATATATTTGACTACATATACAAAAATACACAAAGTAAAGCCTATGTTTAAAGGTCCCATGTCATGGCCATTTCCACTGATCATAATTCCATTGTTGAGGTCTACTAAAATAGATTTATATTGTGCAATTTTCCAAAATCCCTTTGGTTTCTCATACAGCATCTCTGTAAACTACGTGTATTCACTGAATTTCACTCTGCCTTTAACGGCTCGTTGTAGCTCCAATAGCTCCAGCCCCCACCCTCCGTGTGAGCACAGTGTGCTCTGATTGGTCGGGACGTTGTGAATCGCGTTGAGCTCCGTTGAGGTGTGGTTTCCTTGTTTAGCGAAAGCGAAACACAGCCAAACTCACCCTGAGCACACAAAAAGTCACAGCCGAAGTAAAAACATTAAGTGTGGATTGATATTGAGTAAGAAAAAGGTTGATAAACGCTGTGAGAATGGGTCTGCAGAGAAAATGTCGCCGCGATCCCAACTGTCTGTTATCAGCCTGCAGCCAGGGAGGAGAAATCAGCAGAGCTGCCTGCAGTGTGTGTGTGTGTGAGGAAGTCCGTGGATTGGTCAATTTGGACCAATCAGCGGGGGCTTAACGTAACGGCTCCGCGGACGTACGTAACGGCTCCACGGATTGGTCCATTTGGTTCCGGGTAACGCATGACATCATGAGTTACCCGGAAGAATCAATGGACAGTGACGTTTCTCCAACGAGGCGTTTTGGGGAGGTATTTTCTGTGTTAGAGTTTTACTCGCTAAGGGTGTACTTTTAGGGTTTTGACTCTGCAGACCGTTTACATGCATAAAAACCTTCATAACACACAAGGGGACGGGTAATAACCAGAAAAGCATGACATGGGACCTTTAACAACACACTCTCACTCCCTGAACGTCCAGGAGCGACGCTTGGTCAGGGTCCTTTGGCGTGCAGTTGTGACGCGCCGAGTCTCCTTCAGCTTCATAAACGGACGCAAAGAGCTTTCANATTGCAATCAGTTGAAAGCTATTTGCGTCCCTTTATGAAGCTGAAGGAGCCTAGGAGCGTCACAACTGCACGCCACGGGACCCTGACCAAACGTCGCTCCTGGACGATTATGGAGTGAGAGTGTGTTGCTCCTGGACGTTCAGGGAGTGAGACTGTGTTGATGTTTAACTGTTTGTCAGAACACAAATGAGAAAAACTATTAGTGCGTCTTGCTTGCATACTTCCGGAAGTTGCAGCTGTTTTTTGACATTTTGATATGATTCAAGGCTTTTATTGTCATTTGTACATAGCTACAGTGTAGTTATGACAATGGAAATCTTAGGTCACAGGCTCCTCTAACAGTGCAACACAATAAAACGAATAATAGTGCAATAAAATAAAATAGAATATTATAGAAATAGTGCAGAATAGTCTATATACAAGTAACTGCAATATTGATATATATAAATTGCAAAACAGATGCATGTTATGGATGTTCTTTTAAAGTTCAGGTGTTTAACAGTCTTATGGGCTGTGGGATGATATATACGATAGACATTTTTATATTATATTAACGACATTTATTATTATATTGCCCTCGCCTATTGCTCTGAATCATCACAACATGGACTTGAAGTTTTAAATTGGAGGAGTGTTGTAGGCCTTCACTACATTATAGAGAAGTTATTAAAGTTGTTATTTGGTAGGGCCCTAGTCATCTGATTAATCACATTTGTCGTTGCTGTGTTTCAAAACAGTCCCTGCCTGATATAAGGAAGCCCTATTCAGCGCTTCTACAGCTTTACTCTAACACCAATATAATCTCCCTCCTCACTCAAGCCTTGAATGCATCTCCTCGACAAAACAGTAATCAGTGCACAGTTTTCTCTGCTGCGCATCCCTTAATGGGATGGTAAAAACTGCTGCATGTTTATGACTATTGTTTCACTCATCTCCAATTTAATTTGGATGTTTCCATTAGGCAGAACACAAACTGCAATTGAGGGATGCTGTGCAGACTGACAACCTGGTCTTTTTCTTGTTTGTATGTGTATGTCTTGGCATCCTGTAAGCTGTGCTCAAAGGGTTCTGGAAACATGAAACACAAGTGCTGTGTGGGTGCAGCGAACACGGCAGATGAAATTGCTTAAACAAAGTCTTTGTGTTTGGAGGTTTGCAGTGAGGACCGCTCAGACATTTCTGTGTATTCAGAAAAAGTGTGGTCAGTGTATCTTAGTTCAGTGTTCTATTTATTGAACATGTAACTTTAAAGCAACACTGTAGTTCAGGGTTTAAGTCACTGTGAACTATGGCAGCATGTGTAAGGAAAGTGGGAATCTATGAAGGTCAGTGGCCATTTGGTACCACTTTACAATAAGGGTTTATAATTAGGTTATGAATTAGGTTGTAAACACTTTATTAATCATTAAGAACCATTTATAAACCAGTTCTAACATAGTTTTCATACATCAACACAGGCTCACCATTTGGTAAGATGGCTAAGCCTTATATTGGCTACTTAGCGAGAATCAACTCAGTGAGCAACAGATACCAAGGATGCTGGCTGAGGAAGAAGACAAAGTAAGCTAAGTAGCCAATAGAAGGCTTAGCAGTCCAGATAAATGTGGGCTCACTATTTGGCAAGCAACCGGTCACAGTCGCCCTGTTTATCTCATGTCTTATAAAAGCTTATTAATCATTTATAAAGTGTTCACAACCCAATTGAATTACAAACTATTCCTAAACCCTTTATAAGGGTAGTCTTATTGTACAGTGGTACCGGCCATTTTGTATTGTGCAAAGACAAAAATGTGTTTTGTTGTCCGTGTTAATGTGTCTTTTCTTTAGTATTTTCAGATCACTTGTTTGTGTGTTCTTTAACCTAAATAAGTGATTTATCTCTATTGACAAATCAGTGTATCTGTCTTTGCTGTGGAGTGTGCTTATCCAGGTGATGAACCAAGCTTTATTCTCTGCTCTTAAGATATTTTGAGCGGGTGTGTCTGGTCATGCATGTCCGGTTGAGATTGCTGCCACAAGGTTTTACCTAAATCTGAAAAGAACTGTCAGGAGGGGGGGATATTCACCCTTTATTTGACAGCATAGAGGCAGAGACTTAGAACTAGGTGCACAATGAGGGGAATGATATGCAAGGAAAGCTTTAATTATACTGTTTCAAGCCAAATATGTACTTGTTTGCGAAGGAAAACCATTTATAATTGTCTTTTTGTGAAATGTACGCTGTTACGCTGTGTGGGGTTACAAGATCAAGGGTAAGGAATTGGCACTGAGTCATCATTTTTAATAGGCAGGTCCACATCTTCTTGAATAATCATTATTTGAGTAATCATGACAAACTAACGGTACCCGTAACAAAACATTTTTAAGATAGATGTCTAAGACGAGAAACCATTACTATTTGTTTTCTTAGTGCCTTGCCGGTATAGATGGATTCAGCACTCTATTTATAGTTTGCAAGGAAGGAAACCAATGTGTTTTTCAAATGTTTCCTCTATTCAACTTAATAATAATAAAATAGAGGTTTTTTAGGAATTATTCAAATTAACAAATTATTATTTTTATTGAAGGCTCTTACAGTTAATAGCAATGTCACATGTTACCTGGTTAGTCTGTGTTTTTTTCCGCGTCCCATCAAGACGAAGGTGAAATAACCTCACAAATATGACTGGATGTTTTGTCATATTGTTTTAATGTTCACTCAAGTTCTTTTGGTTTTAGTTTTAAGTTTGATAAGATTGTTTTTACCACAGTTAACCATTATACCCAGCCACTAACCAATTCAACTAAATTGCCTTAACAGGTGTGTCGATAAATTAATAAACCGGTGTGTGTGTGTGTGTGGTAAAAGGAGACACAGTATCTGACAAGTTATAAAATGGAGTCCCTGCTGCTCGGCCCAAAGCTATGATTAGGGCCAAATACTAATTCACTTCATTTGATGTTTGTTTGACAGCTTTCTGTTTCTGCTCTTGATCTGCCACCAGTGTATTCTAGAATTTACGGCGGGGGACTTCTTGGAAAATCAACCCACTACCCCACCTTCAAATCCAATCTCTGTCACGTCAAGTCTGTCTGATTGCCTGTTTGAAAGGCGTTTATAAATGTCTGAAATGACATAGTATTCATTGCACACATGCATGTACACACATACACACATACACACATACAGTACAGTACACACATACACACACACATATGCTTTCAGTCAGGAAACATAAAATAAGTGAGCGCGGAAATGAATTTGCAGCTGCAACTTGGGGTGTTTGTAGGTGGAAATGACAGACTGCTCTTATAGATGAGGTGTGTGCCTCTGAGTGGCAGAACTATTATGCTGGTGGAAATAAAATGCCCGGAACAAAGTCTAGATGTGAACAGTGTTAACTAGGCACATTTGCTGAATCCGTTAATCTGGAGTTTTGTTTTGTTTTGCCAGGGCCCATTTGACAAGATTATTGTCTCATGTGAACACGTTGAGGCAGATTTGGCTGTCTGCTTACCGGGAACACAGGTCAAGGGCATTTTTTGTGAGGGGAAGTGTTCTATCTTTTGTTCCCTCTCCCCTGCTTTCTGTTTTGCCTGTTACTTCCCTATCTCAGTCTTATCTACAGATAGCATCTACGTCCTTTATCTCCTGCGTCTTATCTGTAGTGCCAGACACAAGGAAATGCAGTGCAAGAATGAGGGGGATAAAGGGGGAACAGAACTCACATAATTAGGTGGAGGGATGGAGAATAAATGCACTGAAAGAGTGCGAAAAAGATAAGTTCAAAGGTTTTGTGTAGGTGCCGTTAAGCTATGAGCTTACACAATATAAAGAAGGATTTTCTGATTCTCCTATAAACTGCAGTACTCTATCCTGTATAATGGTTATTGTAGTAATTACATTTTATTTCACTGATAGGAGAAAGTATTTAAAAATCGTGAATTTTGGCCAAAATGTAAAAAAAGAATAAAAGACTTTAGCCCGGCCTAAATCTTCACAGACTTGGTTTTGGGTATTGATTTGCGGTTATCGATTGAAGACACAATCCTGACTCTGTGCGCAAACAAACTGTGACACCAATCAGTGTCCTCAGAAAGCACTCATTTAGGCACTTCATTGATCTAGTTGGCACTTTCCGTCTGTTTTTTGGGGATAATAAGGTCTTCATTCGATATATTTGAAAGTGTCTTATAGCCAGTTATGAGATCAATTGCTCTTCCAGGTGCTAATGGACTCTCTAGAGGCCTGGTTGCCCCTGGTCATAAAAGTAATAACCTTTGGTCGCTGTCAAAAGAGCTCTCTCCTGAAGGTTGCCAAGGTGTACTCTGAAGAGGAGGTAGAAAAAAAGACTGTGAGAGGGAACATTTTCATTACTGCCCTCAGTGTTGGTTTCTATAGCCGCTGGGATTCCATGTAACTGCTCTGGTGCTAATACTCTGGTCCCCATGTGTTCCAATTATCAAACCCCTTTAGCATCTATGCCCATGTGAGCAGCCCAAAAGAAAAAAATCACGCCTCATGAGCATCTGCTGTCAAACAGCTGCAGGGTAACTGAAAGAAGGAATTACAAAGAGTATTACAGAAACAACGATGCAATTATTTTAAGTTTAGTTGTAACAAGTTCACATATTACTAGTAAGAATGGATCATGTGATTATACCACTCATGTAATCATCTCACTGAGAATTAACCCCCCCGGGGTTTCAATTAACTCTGTTCAGCTTATTTCCCCTCATCAGTTTGGCTTTATGTATTTTTGTTTTAGCTGTAGTAATCAGCATCACATTTTTAGCCACAACAGGCAACATGAAAACGTTCCTAAAATCCATTGTAAGATATCTGTCCAGTGCCTAGTGACTAGTTAGTGAAGGTAGTGGAGCATTAATCAGCTAAACATTTAGATATATCCCTAAGGAGTTGTCGTGAAAACCAAAACACAGCTGGAAGAAGAGTTATTATTGCACTTGCATGTGCCATGTGACGAGAAGCACAGCTCCAAATGAATGTTAATGTTGCTCCAAGGTGGGGTAATCTTTGTTTGTGAACAATTTGGCCAAATAACTTAGACGGCTGCTTGTTATTGTTGCCCCAAAGTAAGAGACGTAAATCAATTATTGCTTTATCTCATGACATGTTAATGCTAGGCAAACTGCTGCCTTTGTTTGATTGTGATGACTGTCCTGATGTACTTGTGCATTACTATCGATACTGTACAGTTACACCGCTCAAGGACTAACAACACTAAAAGCCTTTTCACACCAAGGCTGATTCCTCATGCAGAAAGCTCAGACAGCAATAACATATAAATCGACTCCAGGTCTGTACTATAAATACTTACACAGTGGCTCAAATCTGGGAGCAGTTAAATGTTTTGCATATTTATTCACATTCAATACAATTGAGTAGGACATTGTCAGATTAGTTTGCATAGCATAGCATATTTCCTACCTCAATAAGGAACAGGGAAACACCACAGCACAACGTTTTGAACAAACTAGTCACAGTTATTTTTAAATCCACCCCCTGTGTAGACTTAAGCCCGTGGATATTATATGATGAACTGGTGAGTCAGCTTCATGTATCTAACCTAACCCCCCTCTCCATTATTTGGTAAGAATAACAGAAAAAACATAATTTTAAAGTCATATCTGTTTACTGCAAAATGAATACTTTTATTAATGGTCAGATTATTGACAATGCTTTTGTTTGTGTTAATGATGATTTGAATAGACCCTAGTTGTCCTTTTTTGTATCATATCTGGGAATGATAACTATTTTAAAGGACCACTTGCTTCCCACGTGTTTTAATTTCTTACTCCGGATCAAATTCACATGTTTTATCCAACCGCTATATCTCTCTCACACAGAAACTCTGTCTTGTAGCCTTTCTCTGGCCTCACTCCCTCCCTTCCTCCCTCCCTCCCTCCCTTCCTCCCTGCCTCCCTTCCTTCCTCTCCCACATTCTTGCCCTGCGTCTTGGTTGCTTTGACCTCTCAATATCGCACAAGCTGTCAGTGCCAAACTATGAATGTCCCTTGACACTTATTCGACTCAGACTCCCTTCGGCATTTCCTTTTGCACAGAGCCAATTTCAATTTTTATAGTGGGTGGGGTGGGGGCCAGTGTAAAGCCGGGAGTCAGAATAAGCCAAAGTTGAGGATGGGAACAAGCACCCTGAGCAGAACTAAGTGTATTTTTGTGTGGATGCCTGTGTGTGTTTGTTTTCTTAAATGGTGGCTCACTCAGCCATGGAAGCTATCTGAACACAACCCTTAGCACATATTCCATCTTAACGTACGACCCAATACAACTTAAATTGCCTGAAAAGTACAAATATTGACTTGTCAATTGCAGTCCACGGGCATTTTTCTTACTTCTCTCTAACTAAGCTCCCTAATTCATATAATTGTCTTTTAGTAAAAAATTGGCACGGTAATGAATACTCACGACAGAAAGCTCACCATTGGGAGTACGTAATGCTTTTGTGCTACTGAACAGGCTTTCTTTCAGCACCTCGGACAGCATCAAATACTTCACACTGTGTGGGAGGCTGCCTACAGCCCACATCAGAGTAATGACATAACACACACACACTCACCATTAAATTGTGCAGAAGTGTTTACTTTTTGTTGAAATGTTGGTTTAAGCACTAGTTTTTCATTTGTTTCGGTCATGGGCCTTGTGCAAAGCAGATTTTAAAGTTATAGCTCTTAAATTGAGAGAAATACTGCTATTTTATGGCTGCATTATCCAGTTCACATGCTTCCAGACTGGGAAGAGTGAGAGTGACAATGTGTCAACATTCTGTGCTCAAAAGCTGGGCATCGTTATCACTCAGATTATATTTTCTCACATATTGTGTCACACATCAACAACACTGGAAGCTGTCCCCTCGTCTATCAACCTGTGGTACCTTTGCAGTACAGACAACAAAGAGAAAGAAGACAATTTCATAAATAGTTTGTTGACCATATTACATAACCTCCTAAAATCCTTCAATGGCCAATACACCTCTTGTTTGGAATTGCTGTTTAATTGCAGGGCTAAGATTTGAGTCCTTCAGTGGTTTTTAAAGCTTTAGGTGCCTGTACTGATATTCGTGGGTACACACTCCCGTGGGATTGCCCACAAGGAGCTCAGGCAGAGAATTTCGGGACTGAACAGCTGAGTGCCTAGACACAGTCCAGGGAAATGACGCTTCAACAAGAAGAATAGTTCAATTTGTCCCTAGTGAAAAAAGTACTCACAATGAAGCATGCCTTTTTTTACTCTGTGTCTTCTTGCTCTTGATTTTGTTTTCGTATAAGCCTTGAATCATCACTTGCTCTGCTTTGATGAGTTTGTTGACAACATGTCTGAGGAGCTCACCTTAAAGAGGCGAATCAATATAAGAAACGCTTTTAAAATGAAGGCATCCAAGGAATTGTGTTCATTCTCTGCTCATCCAAGCATGACCACGCTCTCCTTGAAATGAACTTGTGAATGATTTATTGTACCATTGATTCAAGGAGCCTGCACCACCAGTTGACTCATTCTCAGAGAAGAAGAAAGCATCGGTTCACTTTCACTTCCTTTCCAGATCCATGTTGACTGCGGGGTTGTTTGTATCTCACATTGTGTGGAATAAATTGATAGTGCTAAATAATGCAGCAGATTGTGTGCCACCAATAACCCAAACAGTCTGAAAACATCCAGTTGCTCTTGGAGAATAAGCCATATTCAACCGTTTAAACGATCCAAAAACCGATGTAATAGGTTGGCAAAATTCGATGGGTAAACAAAACACCTTCCATCTAAAAAGACAATGAATAAACACTATATGCAGACCCCAAATGTGAGACAAAAATATATTTATTCACAATATATAAACCAACGCTCTCTGTCGATGCAAGGGAAATCAGTTTCTTGTGCTTTAGAGAAATGACTGAAGGTGCTGTATTAATGCGACATCGCTAATAGGAATTATTTTCCCTGGAGCAGACTCGCTGCTTAGTGATTGAACACTCAACTGAATACAAATAGGAAGTGTGTATCATTCATAAGGGGACCCTCAGGCTTCCCTGCTTGTACAGGAAAGAGGCACAAACATTTATATAACTTTGAGCATTCTCAGAAGAATACAGGTTACCTTAAAGTGAATTTAATCGCTTGTGGTTTCAAGTATTTTGTGCCGGCATAATTAGTTTCAAAGAGCGTGGAAATTTCACTTAACTGAATTATGTATTGCTTGAATGGATACTTTCTAATATGTAAGAATGCTTTCATATTCCTTTTTATACACACTTAAAATGTGCAAACACACTGCAGATAGTACAAGAATGGCATGATGAATAATATAATATTGAAGAGTGAAAGGTCTGTTAATTTCTAGACATGAGATGTATAAGACGTTTGTCTATATGGTTATTATTACACTCTTCTTTATTATTATTTTGTCAATTTTACTTATTAGAATAGAATATAATCGTTTAATGTCATTATACATGTACAATGAGATAATACATGCTTCTCCCTTTCAAGGGTGCCGTCAAAACAAAAAAACATCACAACATAAGACAACAAATACACGCAGCATACATACCTAGGAATAAAGGAATAAGGAATAAAGTGCAGTAATTATTTCCAGGAGTATAAAAATAAAATCTGTAATGTAATAAATAATAATAATAATAGTATGTATTTATTAACTGATACACTAGCACAGATACTTACATTCACACATAAAGCTTTAGACCTGTCGATAGGTATGATATGTTTGGTGATTTTTCAATAAGAAGACTTTATTGAGACGCTGAGACGAGAGATGTTCTCCAGAGCGGCACATCCCTTAATCACCCTCCTCTGTGTAGTGTCTTCACTCCTGCCTGAACCCCTGGTCCCTCGTTTTTTCAGAGACAGGATGAGAGGGAGAATTAGTGGTGTGGCAGGGGCTGATTATCAGAGAGCTTCTGCTCAAAGCCTTCCTCATACCAAAAACAAGCTAGGCCAAGTGGAGGTATAGATGATTTAACCCGCATAAGCTCGTCATGCTCATCCAGGCCCTATGCATGTTAGTTAGAGGGCCATTTTTTACTTGGTTTTAATCTTTTTATTTTGCCTCGTCTTTCCTACTAATAATGTTTTTAGTAGGGATGCACCGAATATCTCCTGCACTGAGCCTTGTGAGGAAGGTGTGACATCAAACATCAAATAGTAGGGATGCACCGAATATTCGGCCACCGAAAATTATCGGCCGAAAATGGTTAAAAAGGCCCTTTCGGCTTTCAGAGAACAGGGTTACGTTGATCATACTCCGCATATTTTGTTTTGATTTCAAGTGGTGGAGTAATCCTGAAGTGGTGAAAGTCTTTGCAGTTACACCCCCTCGAGAAATGTCAGCTGAACACGTTTTACAAATCGCAATCCACGCCTCTTTCTCTGATATTTTGAAATATCTCCAAGCGGCAGTCATGTTGGCTGTGAGCCAGCCGCGAGCATGGTCGCGCGCCGTGCTTGTCGCCGCGTTTTGATTACGTCATCACAACAACACGTTAGGTTACCAAACTTATAGGTGCATTTGTTGTTGTTGAAGGCCTGGCTGTTACAGCCTTTATTTACACTATTTTGTTGTAGGCCTACTGGCCCAGATGTTTATGCAGTTTTAAAGCACCTTGGCTTTGTTCTGAATGCACTTTGTTGTAGTTATCCTACAGAGAAAAGAAAATGCACTTGACTTGGAATGAATGTACTGTATGCATTCAAAAGTGCTGAATAAATGTTTTATGGACCCATAATAGTGATTATTATTTAAGTTAAGTTTTGAATCATGTCTTTTCCATAATCAGGTAGCTGAACAACATTGGTAAAAAATGTATACATTATATATATATATTATATATTTCTATTAATCATTTTCGGCCTTTCGGCATTCGGTTTTCGGCCAACTGTTTCCTATTTTCGGTATCGGTTTCGGCCAAGAATTTCCCATTCGGTGCACCCCTAGTTTTTAGTGTATCATTTACAAATGTGCTGCATGTCCTTGAGATTACAAATCACCCCACAAAATATATCTACATCGTCTTAAAAAAAGATTGTTTCCATGCCCGTCTCAAACATTCATTCAAAGGATACTGCTGGATACAAAACTCCAAATGCTAGTAAGTGGACCTTTTGTGCTTGGATTTCTACGATTCCCAAAGGTCAATAATCATCATCCATTACACTCAAATTATACATGACAGTAGTAATATTCAGAGCAGGGGTTCCCAATCTTTTTTTGTTGAGATATTCTGTCTCAGATGCCCTTTAATTGTACCTTTTTAAACTTGGATTTTCACTAATCATACCAAAGCGTTTTTTTTTTTTACAGTTTTATTGAGGTTACGGTTGGGTTTCTCTTAATACTATTTGAGCCTGCTCTTTTTAGATGGTAATGTCAGTCGGGTGGTCACAACAGCTATTTGATAGATGTTGACAAATATTTTTTAGTGGATGTATCCTACTGACTTTGGTCATTTCTCGCAGCATGTTGTCGCCTTGTGTCACATATGTTTTATTGTGAATGTTTTTGGTTTAATTTCTTTTTTTTTTAATCACATTTTTCAAATCCGTTGAAACATCTCCATGTGTTCCCCTTTGCAACTGCACAAGTACCCCCTGCAGTAACCCTGGCTAGGAATCATTGATTTTTAAGATGACAATTATGAAGGGTCACATTTAAACCGTTAATCTGTTCAACTATTTTAATTTCAGATGATTGTGATGATGAAAGGATTTAACAGCTTCAGTTTGATTTCTATTGGATTGGATAGTTGAGATACCCCCTTTTTGCATTTAATTTGAGTTTATAACGTTTACCGCTGTGGGTGTGTTCATGCTTTTGTTAAAAGTCATACTGACAGGTCTTTCACCAAGTTGCATCTCCCAATATGAGAAAGATAATTTTACATTGTCAGGGGAATATCTGACATGTAACCGCTGTTGACATGTCTTTTGTGAACATGACCGACCCCACACTGTGTCTCTTGTGTAGAAGTTGTTTTTATTGAACATTCCCTGCAACCTTTAGTTGGGACGCATTCTGCACAACATATAATTAGAGTATATTGATGGCTGGCTTTCTGTTGTTGGTTAAGCTGGAGGGAAGAAAAGGCCAGTGATTGTTGCAAAGTGACAGGTGAATCATAGCTAGCTGCCTCCAGTGGTGTTATTTCTCAGCTCCACTCCAATCGGTGGAGACAGACCCGACTAATGGATTTACTCTGAACAAATTGACAACTGACAGTAAATATCTTTTGGTGACCTTCATTCAGAAGCTACATGTCCACTTGTGTCAAAGGGTGGCATTGCAGTCCACAAACATTAATAAGTTATGGATTAGTTTGACCTCCAAGAGTGGGTGACTTCTTTCCGTTCTTGTTAATAGGTATTCTGGTAAATATGATGCATTTGTCTCAGGGGGGTGTGAACGTGGGATTGCCAGGTGCATATTAGGCAGTTAAGAGGGTGGGAGGAGGGAAACGGAGCTTTAGCCGGGATCACCTTTACTGACCAATGTAATAAGATTACCTGCTTTACGCGTCATGGCCAGGGAGAGAGGCGGAGAGAGTGAGAGAGAGGGACCTGGATTGGGCTGCTCCATTCACTTGACTCGCATTACAAGCCGGATACATCCCAGCAGAGAAGTGCTGCGGTCTCTTGCTGTGTGGGGCTAAAGACACTGGGGCAGCAGAGCGCTGATGTGCCTGTGTGAGGAGGCTGCAGCCACTCTGCCAGCCGGTATTTGTGGCTCATTTCCCCGTCCTAAAGGGATTTTTGACACGCACTCTTGGAGCCAAAACATGGTAAGACGTTTCCTGTTGCTTTGAGGAAGAATGTTGTTATGTTTCCGGCGCATTTATGACCACATGGGGGTTAAAATACGCACGCGTAGACCAAATTACCGGTCTCACTACAGTACCTAATGGTTTTTTTGGACCACGGAATAGGAGCCTTTTCGGGACGCTTCAATTCTCATTATGTTTACCGTACAATGTCGATTACCCACCGTGAAATGAGTTATCCATCGGCAAGGGGCAGCCGTTTACTCCAACTCTGCTGTGATCCGTGCCGCTAATCTCTGGAGGGTGAAGTTTTCAAACACTGACAGAGTGTATCAGCGTTCACTCAGGATTATCCAAGGATCGTGTCTCATCAATGCCTTTGATTGACTGTGAACTGCAATTATTGGTTGCCGAACGACGACTACGGCTGTATTCGTAAAATTTCAATGAGCAAATTGGTTATAGGCTATGATAGTGATTACCCACGTTTTTATTTTTAGCCAGGAAACCTCGAGGAGTTTATCAATTCACCGGCTGAGAGGCGACAGCTGCATTTCTTATTAATTGACTTTTGTAACTCGTTCTCATATGCATATCAATACGAACATTTTATCGAAACATGACTGGCATTTAATAACTTCCCCTGTGAGTGTGAGAAGTGTCGCGCTGCAGGAGCCAGCCCCTTCACAACTTCATTCACTCACAGGCTCTCAGGGCACATTAGAATGCAACACGGTACTCTTTTTAGATATTATAAACCGGTTTAAAACCTCAAATGATTGCAGGACCTATTCATTTGAAAAGAAAAACCAATGCCTTAAATGACAAGGCTTCCTTGTAAGGGTTATAGATAAAGCTGCATTGCAGAATCTTTTAAAACGTTCTGGTGATGTTTTGAGCCCCACAGGTGTCTGAGGTTGCTGGCCTGATATCATTTATTTTGCATGCAAAATATGACAATACTGATGTTTCATGTTGCCTAATTCCCTGACCTGTAGCTCCTGCTGTTGTAAATGAAACTATAAACTGCCAAAAGGCACATGTTAGAAACCTTTATCATCTGGCATTAAGACAGTTAACGCTGTGCAAGTATACACCTGCATAGCAAATGTTCATCATGCCACAAATATCATCATAACCCTGTAGACTTATCATAAAAAAAAATATTGACTATTCTTTTCACTCTTGAAACCTCATATTCTCATTGACAAAACATCGTTGCTCACTATAAGACTATCCACTGTTGCTGTTCAGCCAACCTGAAAACCCTATAAATGATTAATTATCACCTTTTGTTTGTCAAGGTTTTCATCATGTTGGCGCTTAATCTAAATTCAATTAATCTTATCCCTTCTTAGGTCTATTTACATGCCCAGAAAAGGTGTTTTTCCTCTTCAAACATTTCAACATTAAACCAGCCATAAGCACAGGGGAAATGAATCACATTAATGACTGCTGAACTAGTGGTGCCATGTTGTATTGGCTTGTCCTGCTCTGACACTTTAATATAATGGACCTCAATTATTTTTCTACCTGTGCTGCTCTGGCTATGCCAATCAAAGTGTTTCCTGTGAGGGGGCAGTGCTATTTTCTACCTTTTATATAAAAGTAAAGGAAAAGCGCTTTATGTGAAACTACTTTAATGTCACTCAAAATAAGAAATAGGGAAAGACTCTGAAACCACAGTTGGGCTTATGAGCTTACATTGAAATGATAATCCACAGGTAGTTTAGATGAGGTAGTTTGGATGCTACACTGCCTTCTTAATTAACAGACATTGTTACGCCGATGCATAATTAGACATCTGCCCCTGCATGTTAGACAATCAACATCACCGGTGTGTGTGTGTGTGTGTGTGTGTGTGTGTGTGTGTGTGTGTGTGTGTGTGTGTGTGTGTGTGTGTGTGTGTGTGTGTGTGTGTGTGTTTGCCATATCATTCATATTGCAAATAACTGTCAAAAGTGTTTTTGTCGTCACTTTTGTGATAAGATGTAATATGCAACATCTAAAGCCTCTTACACACCAAACTGACATCAAAGAACACGTCCCGACGAAACATCGGCTCACATCGCCTCACGTCTCCTGCGTCTTGGCCATGTTTCGCACTGGAACACACCGCAAAGACTTCAGCCGACGGCCATTTTGCACGTACGAACTGTGCATGCATGAGTGGCAATAAATCTCCTTACCAGCAGGCGTTGGTATTGTGTATTTGTCATTCAAAAGAAGCAACAACCGGAAGACCGACTGCGTGATACACCGAGAGAAGAAGAACAGACTGCGTGATATAAACAAATAACAAATAGCGTGTGCGTTCCATGCTCACTCTACAGCGAGAAGCTCATGGGGCTTTCCCCAACCTTTGTCGAGAGCTGGAGTTAAATGAAATCTCAGATTTGCCTTCTTAATAGTCTGTTTAGGTTCCTGACTTCCGTTTCGCTTCTCTGATTCGCTAAACTGAACAGCCAAATCGGAGTGATTTATTTTGCAGACGGCCTCCTGATTCAACATGTCGAATCGGCGGCGGAAGGTGTCCGCACGGCCGAAAAGACACGACGGTGCAGTACACACCAATCTGAGTAGGGCGACACGACGCTCATCGACGGCCCGAAATCTATCAACGCCGAAAATCGGCTCGGTGTGTAAGGACCTTAAATGTAGCAGAGGTTCTTGAAAAAATTATAATTGTTTGGTGCTTGAGAATAATTCTTCACATAAAGACAGGATTTCACATCATGTGATGGCTTATTCTTGATTTGCCTGGCATTTAATTCACAAAAGTCCACATTCTGACATTTTTATCTCATACTTAAAGTTTGCAAATTGAATTTCCAACAATTATTCTACATCATTTTCCTTCTGATATAGAGGCTACTGCGTGATCCCTAAAGATGAAGAAAAGCACATTTCACAATTGAGAAGCTACAAGAAAAGGGACTTTTGCCTATAGCTTGACAATGTTATTATCCTGCACCTATTTAGTAACCTACTGTATGATGATTCAAAAACAGTTTGAGCTCTCAAAGCATGATAGAAAACGACATGTTGCCTTATTCTCCCTGTTACAATACAGCTACAAAAGACAGCATGGCAATGTGACACCTTCTCAGGGACATCTGTTCATGTTTTAGGAAGTTGGAAGTGGATTAATAGTTGCTTTCAAAATGCCAACCAAGAAGACGCAAATTAGCATTAAACCCTGATTTTTCTTCCTTGGAGCCGGTTTGTAGTGGCCATCAGAGGAATTTAAGATTAAGGTATCTGCACTCCAGCTTTGGTGGTTGTTGCTTGATTGATGTGAGGTCTTCACCTCTGCTTTGAGCCTTAGGACTGGCAAAGAGTATATACCATTTTTATTGTCATGATGGAAGACAGGAAGCTCAAGGCGATCTTCTCTTTAAGTATTAATAGGGTGAACTAAAGAGGTTATAAAATACTCTGGTAACTGAAGTGAAGCAAGGGGATAAATTAGACGGTGGTGAATTACCCTTAGAAGTAATGGAGTGTCTTGTTCAAACCAAAGGATGGAGAGGAAAGCCTCCGAGGCGTGGCTCTTACAGGTGGAAGTCAAAATGAGACTAATCATTCCACCGGGTGATCAGGCCCCCCCCCCCCAGATGTAGCAGGTTATTCCAGATGGAGCGGCTTCTTGGAGAATGACCGGCTCTCCAAGTCCCTCCTTCCCCCCAGCATTATCTTTCAATAATGAAATACAATGTTCAGCAGTCCACAGTCACACAGCTCAAGGCACCTTTTGCTCGCATTGCTTTCGGTGAGCTGTTTGCGTTTCATTTAGTTTTCGCATCTTTATCACATGCTCTCGCACCAGGCAGATGTTTATGAGTGTGTGTGTGTGTGTGTGTGTGTGTGTGTGTGTGTGTGTGTGTGTGTGTGTGTGTGTGTGTGTGTGTGGTGTGTGTGATATATGTGTTGTGTGTGTGTGTGTGTGTGTGTGTGTGTGTGTGTGTGTGTGTGTGTGTGTGTGTGTGTGTGTGTGTGTGTGTGTGTGTGTGTGTGTGTGACAACGGTAATTAACAAGGGCTGCTACAATCCTGTGGCTGACTAATGATCTAATCTTCTCTGTTGTATGAGCGCTTCAGAGAAAGTGCATTCTGGTGCTGAAACAAATAAGACTGCACTAATTTCCCTGCCCTTGAGCACTGGAGGCAGAAGACAATCTTGGGAGTTTAACAAATAGTCTAAATGTAGGCTTTTTAGTATTGTCTTGTGTCAAAATGTGTAACATTTGTCATTTTGGCATTATATGATGGTTATTCTTAACACATCCTTTTTTAAAGAGACTAAGCCAATTGGTTGTAGAGTTGGGGTCATGCAAGGTATTTTTTTTATTTGTTTGGGATTGTATCTATCCCCAGATTTGGTGCACAATTAAACATTTACAGCAGGATTGACACACAAGAAATCATTCCCATGTTGTGCATTATGGATTTGTTTTTAATATTTGTAGACATCAACAGTGGTCAATGGCACGGATAAATAATACAAAAATATATATAAATGTTCTGTTTTAGAGGGTGTGTTATGTTTTGAATACAAACTGGTACCTCAGGAGAGTTGTTGGAATACATTGATCTGTTGGCATCTTGTGGTCCGCATAAGAAGCTGTAAAAACAGCATTGACAGATGTGAGAGAGAACCAAAACTATAAAGTTGCTCCCCAGAAAACCAAAAACTATGAGCTCAAATACACACAAAAAAATATATAGCAAATAATCAAAGTTTGCTAGTATGATCACTTTTACAAAACCCACCATCATTTGATCCAATGTTCATACAAACAAATATTTATTGAATCAACTTTATATTTCGATTGATATTTTCCCATATAAACGCTGTAAAACAACCTAATTTCACCAAGGACGGTGGCAATCATTATGTGAATGATTGCAGATAAGTGCTGTAATGCAGGCTTGAATTTGGCATTTTGGAATACCAGAACTCTTGCTCTCAGGTTTCACAGAGTAAAGAAAGAGGCTGAGTTGTGAAAATGGAATTTCATCATAGGATAAAGAATAGTTTCCCAACAGTGAGTGCATTACTATCATAACTTACCCATCACTCAGCAAATATGACTTTATTCATATGCACAATGGACACCTCAGGGTAACCATTTCAATATTATTTGATAAGAGACTCGTGGGTAGTGATGCCTGAAATGATTTGGGCCCAAGTGTATTGTGGGGGAAGACGAAACAGGAGCAATTGTGAAATGTGTTTTCTTCCTTTCCACGTTTCTTCCATGGCGTTTCAATTTCCAATGATGATCTTTCTCAGATTCAGAGGAGAACTGTAGGTTGAAATCCTGTGTAATGATTTACCACCATCTTCCTCTCTGCTTCCATGTGGGGAAGGGCAAGTTCTCCACAGCAAGAATGCAATTATCAGATCAGCAGCTCTGTGTCAGATATCAGAGGTAGAATGAAATGTACGAGGGGGGACCATTAGTACCAAACCAGTACAACAGGCTGCACCCGAGGAGGTGCAGGAGATTGACAGATATCTGATCTCTGCACCAGGGGAATAATGCAGTGATTCTATTTTAATATAATCACACATTTGTTGAGTAGATCTTTTATTCCTCCCACATTAGTCTCACATTGTCTGCCTCTCTTATCGCTCCTTCACATTTTTAACCCTGCTACAGCTGTCATTATTGTCAATTACGGATCTACACGAGCTTGGCATGTCAGTCTTAGTATTAATGTGAGAAAACTAATTAAGTTTTGGATTATATTATGCAATACAATACGATCATTCTATATCAGAGCCTGGGTCATGCTGTCAGTTCTTTGTTTAAGCCTTTATCTCACCTCTGCAGTTCAAGACTGAATGCTTAACCAGATGTAATATCTCAAAGCCACAATATAACTGTAGAATGGATTCTCTTAACAACCCGGCATGAGGTGTGTTTGGAAGAGAAGTCTCGCTGCGTAAGCTTTCAGGATATAGATGTATATTGTACAGAAGCCAAGCTGTAAAGTCAGTGAAGTGTGGGATTTCATACTCTACTTTAATTAACTGTAGGTCACATATCACATATTGTAACAAGCTAATTAACATCTGTTTAGAGTTGTTTTACTTCCCTCAAAATGCATTTAGTGGAAATTCCAGTGAGGTTCTTTGGGCTGTTAGCTAAATCTGGATTGCAGAATAAAACATATGTCTTGGCCTTCTGACCATTTATTAGTATATGGATATAGTATGTTTTACTTCATGCTGAGCTGAAGCAATAACAACCCTGTTTGAAAGTTGTATTTAGGGCATTTTCAGCATTTATATCTTTATTGTGACTTTAGTTAGATTGGGTATGTTCCAGCTGTGAGCTGTTGAGAAGCCGATGGCTGGCATTACATCTGTGCTGCCTGTCACCACTGCAGAGATTCCCTTGAGCCATGCTTTAAACCCTGTGGTGCTTTGCAGTAGAGACAGTGAATGTCGAACTTTCTAAAAGTTACCCAGCCATGTTTCTCAAAATTACAGTCTAGTACACAACGCATGGAAATAACACTGTAGCATTTTGTACATTTGACCATCACTTGATTGCTTACATTATATGTCATTGCAAAGTTATAGGTTGTCTAATATATTGCTTTAGACAACGACGAGATTTAGATGAGAACGTTATATTTTCAACCATAGTTTAATGTGCTTTGGCAAATTTAAAGATACAAAATTGCAAATTGACACTGTTTTGTTGTATAAGTTAAAAACAGTGCATGTTTTAACAGAGAGATCAGGATAATCCCCTCAGGCTTTATCTTACAAAGCACATCATCAGGAAATATTGTCTTGCATCCAAATGTGTCTTGCGGAGGGCAAGGACTTCCTACCCACTGCAGTGCAGAGCTAGAGAGAAGAAAATAAATTGAGCCAAGGCCTTGTTGAATTTCTAATTTAGCTTCAAGCTAATCCATGTTTTATCCAAGTGCATTATCAGTTATTAACCCCAATCACATATTCTTAGTCAGTCCTTAACTGTACTGAATTAAAATGTGTATATTGAATACAATTGTTGTTTGCCTTTTAGTTTGGGTTTAGTGAAAGGACACATGGTTGAGGTCAGAGATATTCTCTTGGGGTTAAGCTTCCATAGTGCCTTGAAGTTGCCTGTGCTTTTACTGGATTTCTGAAGAATCGCCCTGAAATATATTCACCTGATTGTTACTCACAGAGTGTTGTGGGCACATCAAGTCTCTTTCAAATACAAATAATGGCACTCTGTCTTTCATACCAGCCAATACAGGTCATTTGGAGCATTTGACACAGTCATAGGAAGTTGTACAAGTGAGTGAATCACACTGTGTGGGGGTGACAAACCTCTTAAGCAGACTTTTAAAAGTAAAAATGTAGGTTTTATTTTGCGTGTCTTGGTTGAGCAAAATAAAAGCAGAAAGATGAATTATTTAGATGTCTAATATCAGAGGCCAACTAATCCATACAGCTTAAATGCATCAGCCAGATAAAGATTTCTGAAATAGATTAGGTGGTTTCCTGACCTTGGATGTCCAGATAGAGGAAGGCGATATATTTATCAGGTATTAGAAGGTCTGCATTGTGGGCAAGGGGCAGATGGCAAACACTATAATGCACACCAACTGCACCCAATGCATTTATGAAAACATTCTTCAGCAGGGAACTTTTTGTGTGAACCAAGAAAAAAGAACATACAACCTAGTAGGTATTTCTGTACCTCATTTGTTCATTATTGGCCCAGATATATATATATATAGAAACCAATATATCTGCCTAAATGTAATATTAGCCAGCCTAGCTCTACAGGCAACCACTGACATTATAATTACTTTTCCAAAAAATATTTTCTTCATAGATAAATGCACCAAAAAGCACATGATTCATAAGTCTAAACATTCCATTCAGGATTTCATATTTTGTGAAAGGATTAGTCTTTTCATTGTGTGTTAAGACTTGGAGACAATCTCAGTTGTGCCGCAGTTAGAAGGGGTCAAAAAGTCGCCCTCTGAGGTGAAGGATTAAAAAAAAAAAAAAAGTCAAAATCGTTCCTTTGTTTGGCATCAGCTGCATGTGTTTAAGACCATGCGTTTAAGACCATGCGTTTAAGACCATGTGGCTAAGTGGTTTCTATTGTGCTGAGAAGTGCGCCTTGTGACATGGATAGTGCATTGTTGGGGCTAAGCAGAGTGGTGGTGGCACCCACATGGACTGAGCTCAGCGAGGGTTTAGAGATTTAAAATGTGGTCATGAGATGACTAAGGCAGGGGGATTAGACCCTCCGAGATCTGTGGCTCACTCGCGCTGAATTAGAGAAAATGAGAGGTTTAGTGGACCACCGGGCTCTCTTGACTTTAGAGCTGAATGCATCATCTACTCTCCTGCACTGCATGTAGCTTTACTTTTCAGCTTCCCATTACAGGGTTATTCGGAAGTAAAAGAGAGTTGAAATCACAGGGATATTATGGTGTATCATTATAGTCATTTAAAAAAACTTGTTATGATGTAAATTATGTACTAGAGCTGATTTATGCTTTTTGTGTCCAATTTCGGTTCATATTTAAATATCTTTGTTTGAACAGTGTTGTTGAGTTTGTTTACCAAAACATTTTAACATTTTGCTTTTCAACCATATCATTCTTAGTTTCCCCATCCTGCTCCTCATCTCAGCTCCTTCATGTCCCGCAGCCATCACTTTCTCGAGATAATACAGTGGAATAAAAGCCAACCCCTCATTAAAGCCTATTCTATGTTATCCTTTTTTCCATTACAATATGTAATAGCCTGTATCAAAATGTTAAAAATATGTATGATTATAGCTTTTTTATGAATTTAGCTTTAGCTTAACCCTTTAGCTATATCACATACTAAATCAACTGGCATGTCTTTACCAGGGGATATGTGCTTGTTACTCTGGCTGTATAATTAGAATGAATGATTATTTCCACAGGCCTGGTTTAACCCCAAACTTGTCACGATGTGTTTTGTCATGCCAAACAGTAAATACAGGTTTTATTTTCCTACAGTATTGCAAGGATGACAAGCCAAAGCTTTTATTTCCCTAAACTGTCTCAATCCATGTGCAGCTCTGCTTGTGGCCAGAGTGAAAATACTGATTATTAAAGTCTCTGTATTAAGATGCACTTTTTAAGAGTCTAACTAAATTTCAGTGGTTTGCAGGATATTTTCACACCTACAGTATGTTTATCAACATTTCACAATTAAAATCTTGCCATCAGAGGTAGGCTTTTTTGTTGTTGATCTACAGTAGGGCAGGGGTCGGCAATCCGCGCCTCTCGAGCCGCATTTTAAGCCCTCTACTATGGTTCCCTTGAGCTTAGACAAAAATAAGATGGAAATACAATTTGTATTTGTAGGACGTATTTTGAAGTGATACTGTGACACATACATTTAAAAAAAGCAAAAACGGTTTTAATTAGGTCAACTAAAATATGCCTCATATCCTGCTACGGTCCCGCACCATGCAGCGCCTCTTTTGCAGGCGAATAACCTGACCCCGGCTCGATGAGCGAACTATGGATAAATCAAAGAAAATAAAAGAATTGGAGAGACACAGAGGGTTTAGTTCTGCGTGGTTATATGCTTTCACAGCAAACGATGCTGGCTTACCGGTATGTTTGATATGTGGAGAGAAGTTGTCAAAGGTGCTGCAGCCTTTACGTATTGGAGGAAAACACGAGAGAGGAAGACAGCTGACGATCTTCAGTCATAATTCAATCAGTTAACTCTTTTAGGGTGCAGCTCTATGTTTTATCTATTTCGAAGTGGGCCCATTTCAATTCTATTCACTTTCTTCAAATGTGCAGAGGACTTCTCCTTCTTTGTTTTTTATTGGAGCTAGGCCTAAACAGTTTTCTATAATGTAATAAATAATAAATGCAAAAAAACTGTCGTTTTTGTCTATGATGTAACAATACAACGTTATAAGCTATCAAGCTATCAAATATGTTTTGCGGCTCCAGACGAAAGAAAATGGTGGAAAAGGGGGCAAAATTGCTCTTTTGGTCAAAAAGGTTGCAGACCCCTGATCTAGGGTTTCCGATTGTTCAATGAAAATAATTGACAAAACAAGTTGTGGACATATTTGACGATAAATGGTAAACATTGCAGGGAATGAGAGGAAACATAAAGAGTGTAATGGTTATATATTTCGTCTGAGGCTAACGATTAGGCAACCCTTCTGATATTCTCTTGAATAATATTCATTAACATCACATCTTAGTTATTAATCAAGCTGTCATTGCCAATAATCTTGAATACCTCCTTATCCTTCCCACAGATGTTCAACAAACATAACAAACACATCCTCTTAATTGTTGTACTTGAAATGTTGTCTCTCAAAATACATTGCACAAAGAGGTGCACAGGGTTTATCATGTTAGAACCATCTCATCCCAATAATCATGAGAGCACTTGAGGCCCACATCAAATCTTTCATTTGCTCCGTGCTGCACTGCAAAAGCACATAATGGTGTTTATATATTTTTCCATCAGGGTCAGTGTTTCCATCCGAAATGCCGTGGCTAAACGCTCCAACCTTTTTATGTCTGTATTTAGAATCAGCGTCAGCCAGCTCAGCATGCTTCCCCATATGATAAATTGCACTTTGTAACACAGGTGGGAAGTTGTGTAATTAGGAAAACCGAATGAACATCAACTGCATAATGGCTTTTCATTTCTGTGTCAAGTGCGCATTGAGGATACTGTTTGCACTGAGGGCTACTCTGTCCTGCAGCTACATGAAAACAAGAGCACTCAGTGAGGAATCAGTCGTCATAATAGCAGTTACATCATCACATAGAGGTTAGCACAATCTGCAGTGTTAGTGAGTGAAGATAAACAAGTGAATTCAACTCGAGAGCAATTCCATAAGGGTTTCTTACTAATTGAAATACTATCGATACTGATAATTTGATTAAGTATTTCTATTGGTCCTTTCAAACAGATACATTATTTATTGATCAAAGCAACCTTTAAGGCGGCATGTTTGCAAATGTATTAGGGTATGATTGAGCTGCACAGGTTAACACACATGTGTGGCTTACGCAATTAATTAAGCTTGATTGGCTGTGATATTCATAGGTCAACTTTTCTTTTTTTTTCACCCTGTGATTACCTGCCCTTTGCTTTGGCTCCTGTGGCCTTATTGTTTGATCTGATTTCATGTTAGAGTACAAGGAAAATAACGTTTCAACATTTTTCATTTTAAAGTAGTTCTTCAATTGCTTTCAAGTACAACAATATTTGTTTGTAGTGCAATTTGACAGTAGATTACACAATGTTTTTTTCAAGATGGATGAATAATTCTGATAATTAAAGGCATAATTGTGCATCCCTATATATTCCTTAATATAAACCATTACAAATAGTTTTCATTGGAAGCAAAACTGACATTTTAATAGGAAAATCTTTTAAATGTAAATTTTTCTGCATTTACTGTTAAATGGTTGTGTATCATGGCATGTAGAATGGAAAAACTAATGATGTGTTAAAGCCATTTTTCACTTCACTGTGAATTTAGGAGCAAATAAAAAAGGGTTTCCTAAACGGAAGCAAAGTAGTTCTCCATTCAAAGGCAACTGGATCTTTTGTGTCCGTCGTCAGGCCGTTTCCTGTCGTTGAAAGATCACTGACCATATGGATTACTCGACTTCAGCATGATGTGTACCAACGTTAAATCCAGCTTAAACATTTAGTCCTCACATTATTGTTGGGGTTGCATGGTGTACAGTAGCTGAAATGATCGGTGATTGTGAAGAGAGAGTATGGCCCGGAGAGCAAGAGTTCCAGTGCCCTCTCAAAAGTGTCCTTGTGATCAAATACCTTTCGTTAATCAGTTAATGAATTGTCTTGGTATCTATGGACTGGGGAGAGATAAGGCTTTAGCACCAGCTGCTTGCCTTGGTGTTTAGACTGTTTCTGTTGGGTATGTGTGCTAGCTGGGTGTTAGCCACAGGCCAGTCTGTTGGCCAGGGCTAATCACTCTGGTCATTAGAGCGCCAGGGCTCCCCTGCTACCACTGATTACATCTCACAGCACGTAACGAACAGCTCTGCACTGGACTACCACACCTAACCAAGCTGACTTAACATTTGCTTTGTTTATTCATCATTTGTTTGTGTTTTGTATGAATTTCGGTGCACGTGTGTCTGTCTATGACCTTACTTAAAGAGGCGTCAGATTCATTTACGTTCCCTAGTTTGGAGTTACGCACTGGAGCAGCTGGCATTACATTACTGTGAAAGGGTATTAGGTGGTTGATTTTGCCTTCTGCTGCCACGTTGGTATCAAATTACAGGCCGAGGTAAGACACCTGTGAGGTCGCCTGCTAAGACTTTTTGGACATCTTACACTGATGTTTGTAGCGAAGGGTAAATTGACGCTATTGTATATACATTAGATACAAAAGGAAATAACCTCAGATACCAACCTCATAAACTAAAATAACCAAATATGTTGTGTATAGAGAATAGTTCATTGTGTTAAACTGCATTACAAATGAAAAGTAGCAAGACCATGTTTTGTTAACTATGTTTTCTTTTAAGCTTTACATGTGTGATTCGAAATGAAAGTATGAAAGCTGCCCTTAGTTTATTCTAGGAGATAATTGCATTTTGTAAAGAGAAGAGGTGTTACAGTATGCCATTTTATGCATTATTCCTACTTCCTATAGGTGATATTCTATATGAACCTACCTGTGTGTTAAGCAGTGAAAAGTTCACAGCAAAGTCACATCATGTATAAGATTCCACCAAGTATGTAAGATATGCATATTTTATAGAAGGTACAACACCATCTGTTAGAGAAGGAAATTCTTCTTTCCAAGAAGTCTGGAGTTATGCATAGCATTTTCTTCTTTGGCTCCCTGCCATCTCAGTCAGTCTGGACAGGTGAGAGTCTGAACACGGTGTACAGCTGTGTGGCTGCAGAAACTGAAAGGGATTTTTTTCCCCCACCTTCTCTGAACAGTATGTTCTTCGTTTAAAACATTGGCTAATGGGAGAAATATGCAAGAATTGCAACCAGGATGGACACTTAGTGAAGTGAAGAGCAACTGAGAGTCTCCTGGGAGTGCCAAAAGGATTTAAAAGCATGGAGACAAGATGTGCTTGGCATTTTTTTTATATAAATGTTACTTAGCATCATTAATCGTGAATTTGACATGTTAGTGCAGAGTTGGAGACGAGTGAAAAATCCATTACACACACACACACATTGGAATTGGTTTGTTTAAACTTTGGCAAATAGTAAAACATATACACACAAAAAGGAAGAGTTGTCTTGTTGTGCCAAAATAATGCTGAGTCACCGTGCCAGACCCTTTTTATTTTTAATCTTATGATATTTTATTGTTTTGTATCCAATATTCTTGTTTCTGCTTTTTTGGTATCAGTCTATCAAAGCCTTTTTATTGACCTCTACTGGCTATATAAAGCACATTCCATTATTTGTTTCAACTTATTGTTCTTCATGTCCTTTATAAAAATGCAAAGCGAGTTAGTTGCCTGCGGGGGATTTAGATATGAATATAACAGGATAGTCCGCTGCTATTTAGATTATAATAGGGATGTTATAAGGTTGTAAACACGTTGATTGAACACAATACTCTTTGTGTTACCGTTAGTTTGAGCACTTTGGCATTATGGATAAAACCCTGTCTACTGATAACTAATTTATGAGCCCATGTGCTGCTGGCATCTTCCAGCTTTTATGACTCGGAGCTTTGCATAATTCATGGTGCTTTGTTTTTCACTTGGTCACTTGATCAATCGGGTGACATGGCTCTGCACTGTAAATGAGGGTGGGGGAGGAGCCACTTAATATGCAATCTGGTGCTTTTGTTACACTGATGAGTCTGCAATTTTCATTACCTTCACCGAGGGAGGAGGCCAATATGAGATGGATGAGGATGTCAAATCGCTTGAAAAATGTGTTCTCTGGTTAGCATATGAAGCCCTTTCGTTGACAAGTTTATAACTCCCTCTGGGATTCCAGCTTTATCTCAACCTGGATAAGATTATTATACCCTAACTATGAAGCTCAATGTAATACATCTTTGAGGGAACACTGTGAGACATGCTGTTTTATAAGTATAGAATCATTTTTGTTTGGAAAACAAAGGAAAGAAAAAACTGAAGCTGCAGCATTTAAGCCTGGGTCTGTAAAGTCTTTGGGACATATGTTTTTATCCACTTATTATTGAATCAGAATGTTATTCTACGCTTTGTCTAAAGCATGATTTTGAGTGAACTGTGACAAAAGTCTACTGAAATGAGTTGCTTAGATTTCTATACACACCTGAAATATGCTGGAATGCATAACAATGGCATTTCATTGCTTTTTCAATTTGCTCCATCTTGGGTGGCTGGGGCTGCAAGGCAGTGTGGTCGTCTTTTAAATAGAAGGTTGTGGGTTAGATTCCAGCCTGTACAGTCAACGTGTCGATGTATCCTTGGGCAACATTCTAAACCCTTTGAGGGGTCATAAAGACCCGATAAAGCGCAATATAAGCACAGTCCATTAGCAGTTCCATTTGTCTTGTGATCCAGATCCCGATTAAAAACGCTCACAATAAGTTGATCATGGTGATTTTTTTATTATCTGGATACCTGATTATCTCAGTGACTTGAAAAAGCTTACTTACACAAACATTACATAATAAATGTATGTCTACTGGGGGATTATTATTTCTGATTATGTTCACAAAGAGAGTTTCGTATCCCATCTGTCATGCAATACAAATATTTATCCTAACAAAATGTAAAGTGTACATGCAGCATGTTGAGGTGTCATTTAAGCTATTTTCATCATTTGATGATTATTCGGATGATATTGTGAATAGCCAAGGTTTGCCAAGGTAATATCATGATTTTGACCACACAGCCCAACAGGGTAGCATTTACACTGCAGTGAAATATATAACAGTGAAGATAAGAGATTCTTGGAGTCGTACATCAGTCAGGGTATTTTGGCTTTTCTGCTTTGAGACTATTTTGTTCTGCCAGGGTGGTTGAGTTTGCTGTTAGATATTCGAGAGACAATGATAACCCACTCAAAGAACCTCTACTGTCAGCCATCACAGATAAGCAGCATCCACACCAGCTGGAAAACAACAGTGAGGTGTCATTACTTCACTGCTTGAGTGGCTGCCATCGCTGTTTCACATTTTGCAGAACTGAATGGACTTATTCGGACATAAAACAGACCAAACAAGTCATGGGGAGAAGCAGCAACACGGGTTTCACACAGCCTATATATGAAAGGAACATTTTACTGCTTACTGTGTAGAGGTCCAAGCGGTTCTGGGTAGACTATATCACCTAAAAGTATTTGTTGTTGATATACTATGTGCAAGGTATGTTTTTTGTTTACGTTGTACGCAAACTGGTTGTAACTTCATTATCTTGTCATTATGGATACATACCCAAAACCTCCTTATAATTGAAAACTGGTTATCTAAGTGAATCTTGGTACTGGCTTTTCACCTCAGAGACTTTAATAGCACTGCTGTTGAAACCCAACACGTCCTGGTGCTCTGATTTTTAGATAGCATCCTTCAGTGCAATGAGACACATGTTAGAAAACCTCAACACCTTGACTAATAGCTCTACCTTTTTATAAATCTACTTATTTACTATCTCTTGAGTTGAAATGCTAGAGTTTACACTTTTTGGGGTTTTTTCTCACCACTTTGTATTTTGCTCCAAACACGCAATTATATTAGAAAAGCTAATATGATATTGCATAGAAATCAAATGTACCTGGAAGATATATTGATGTAATCGTGAAACTATTTGTAATTGCTTGTTCAGTCATTTGCAAGCAGTCAATGACTACTAATTAGTAATACATTTTTTGTCACTGCTTGGTCACCGAATATAAACCTTCAGTGCGTCTGTTTGGTATTTAGATGCTTTGCCTTTAATACAAAACAAACTTGACATTATGACGTGCCCACTGTTGGTGACATTTCTGGCTTTTAAAAGTTAATAAAAAAGTAGCTACTTCTGTTATTGAGGAATCTCTGACAGTCTGTCAACACCAAAGCACACAAACAGGAAGACGTGGAAAGAGAACTCGATGGCGGATGAGAGGCGATCGAAGAAACACTGACAGGAAGAAAGAGATAGACAGGCAGTTTTATTTCTTCTAGGGAGTGCAAAACCCCTGCACTTAGGGGATAAAGAATTGCATTTTGACTGTCTGTGTAATCTATAACTGGGATTGCTTCATTCACCTATCCCCACCCTTAAACACTGTCTTCTCATTCTTGTCCACCCCCCGCATCATAAGTTTAATCACATTTCCCCTGCACCAAAGATATGATGGAAGTCATACTAAATATAAAGACAAAGCATAGGCTGATTCACTTGACTTGGAGGGAGTTGTGGTTAGAGTGTGGGATGTGCATTAGAGCAGAGTGGATTTCAGCTGTTGCACTTACAGCTTCATGAAAGCATTGTATTGTTGCTGAAAGTAAGACAATACATATCGTGACTCCTGGGATGTGATGAGAGGACTGCAGTGGACACGGGGGTATTAGGGGCCATTTTTCTCTCAGCACTCAGTCAGCAATCTTTCCCTGTTCATTCAGTTTGAAGGAACATCGTGGTTAGCCTATGTAAATGAGAAGCAGCGTTCCCATGTCAACCAAGGGGAGATTTGGAGGAAGCTGAAGAAAGAAATGACTTCCCTCTTCAGGGTGGCTGGCTGTTCAGGTCTGAGTTCTCTCGTGTGAAAGGGATCAAAGCAATCTTACTCAGCCCTGTTAAGAAAGATAGATGTTCGAATGTGGGAAATCAAATCTACTTCAAAAGGGAACACCACTGGGAGCCCAAAAGATGAGAAGGCAGTGAGAACATAGGAAAACCAGTGTGAAATCCTTCTTGTTGCACAGAAGAGAACACTGTTATATCCTGCTGTCCACGTGCTGTTCGTGCAAAATGTCTGCTGTCGGAGAGCGTAATCAAGTGAATAATACAGTGTGTGTGTGTGTGTGTGTGTGTGTGTGTGTGTGTGTGTGTGTGTGTGTGTGTGTGTGTGTGTGTGTGTGTGTGTGTGTGTGTGTGTGTGTGTGTGTGTGTGTGATCAGCGAGCCAGAGAATTTGATTTTCTCCAACATGCTTTGATATGATAGTGTTGATGCTTGTGGGTCCTCTCCCGTCCCTTTAGCATATGCGATGAAAGCTGATTTCACAGCTTATCTCCTGCACTGAGCCTTGTGAGGAAGGTGTGACATCAAACATCAAATAGTAGGGATGCACCGAATATTCGGCCACCGAAGATTATCGGCCGAAAATGGTTAAAAAGGCCCTTTCGGCTTTCAGAGAACAGGGTTACGTTGATCATACTCCGCATATTTGTCCGGGTGTTTTGATTTCAAGTGGTGGAGTAATCCCGAAGTGATGAAAGTCTTTGCAGTTACACCCCCTCGAGAAATGTCAGCTGAACACGTTTTACAAATCGCAATCCGCGNTGTTCAATATATTGTACTTTCAGTATCTAAATGATACAACGTTGTTTACATTGCTCATGAGGACAGACCACCTTATTTGCAGATTCTTGAAATTGTAATTTAATTTGTAATTGATTGTGGATTTTGTATCCAGTTTTCACTTTATGTATCTTTATACAATGTTTACTACTTTTCTTATGAGGACAGACAGCCTTATTTACAGATTCTTGAAATTCAATTGTAATTTCATTTGTAAATAGTTACATTCATGTGGATTTATCCAGTTTGCACATTTGTATGCATGCACTTATAGGTGCATTTGTTGTTGTTGAAGGCCTGGCTGTTACAGTCTTTATTTACACTATTTTGTTGTAGGCCTACTGGCCTAGATGTTTATGCAGTTTTAAAGCACCTTGGCTTTGTTCTGAATGCACTTTGTTGTAGTTATCCTACAGAGAAAAGAAAATCCACTTGACTTGGAATTAATGTACTGTATGCATTCAAAAGTGCTGAATACATGTTTTATGGACCCATAATAGTGATTATTATTTAAGTTAAGTTTTGCCATAATCATTTATTTTTTCATAATCAGGCAGCTGAACAACATTGGTAAAAAATGTATACATTATATATATATATATATTTCTATTAATGATTTTCGGCCTTTCGGCATTCGGTTTTCGGCCAACTGTTTCCTATTTTCGGTATCGGTTTCGGCCAAGAATTTCCCATTCGGTGCACCCCTAGTGGTTCATGTTGTCGTTGCTGTGGGACTTCTTAATACCTTGGAAAATGCCGTTTAATACTTTTTAATACTTTTTAATAGCCTTAATTTTCGCAAAATTTATTTATCAACTTTTAATACTTTTTAAGACCCCGCGAACACCCTGTTTAAGAGCCTCCTCTGTCCTCCACTTGTTAACTGTATTAATGGCACCTGTTTGAACTCGTTATCAGTATAAAAGACACCTGTTCACAACCTCAAACAGTCACACTCCAAACTCCACTATGGCCAAGACCAAAGAGCTGTCAAAGGACACCAGAAACAAAATTGTAGACCTGCACCNTCAAAGTACACCCTGTAGCGAGTAAAACTCTAACACAGAAAATACCTGTCTATGCTGCCCCAGAACGCCTCGTTGGAGATTTTTTTTTTCCATTTTTTTCTTCCTGGGTATGGCGACGTGCCCATACCCAAATGGACCCATTGGACCAATCCGTGGAGCTCCTCACACATACACCCTCTCTCAGAGGCGAAACTTTGGCACGCTTACACTGTAGGTGTGCAGCGTTTGGAGGTGCGGGTGCTAGCATCACAGGCCCCACGCAGCAAGCAGGAAATGAACCCAGCTCACACTGTCTGCTCCTCGCAGCAGCGAGCTGCGCAACGTCCTGCCAACACGGCACCCAGACCCCACGCAGTATTCTCATCTGTTTGTCTGGTGTCAAGTTATCTAGTGTATTCATACCCCTCACTGTTTATTCATCATTCAATTAATTATATATTTTATTCTGTAGATTGTGTACATTACTTTTTACTTTACTGCTTGTTGCACTCCTGGTTAGAAGCTACGGCCTGTCTACACAGCGGCGTGCGTCGAAGCTTGCCGGCAGGCGTGTCTGAAACTCGACCAACAACCAATCGCATGAATCTCCCGCCCCAGACACACAAGCACGCGGTTTGATTGGCTAGAGCTTGTACTGGCATATATTTTGATTGGCTGACGCTTCTGCCGAAGCTTCAAAAGTTGAACATTGCTAAATTTTTGCAGCGAGCAACGCGAGCGACGCGTAGCGACTCGTAGCGACGCTGCCACAATGCAGTTTGGCGAAGCGTTGAAGCTTCAACGCACGCCGCCATGTGGACGGGCCGTTACAACTTCAAGGACATTGTCTCAGGGTATTAATCACCATTTTTAAAGTCTTGAAATAAAAAAAAAGGTAAAGGGCTTTAAGCTGACACAATTTAAAGAATTGAAGCAACATGATGTGGTCGAACTAATGACAAGCTCGGTGGAGAGAAACAGTGTGAGGGATTGAATTAACTTTAAGGGGAGACGCTAATGAGCCCATGGAGGCTGAGGAAAACACTCACGTACAGGCTGGCGCCTCTCATTAATTGTTTAAACCTGCTAACACATTTAACACTTTCTAGAGTTGCCTCCGAGCCCTTCAATCCTGGAGGCAAACCGGCAGACACAGGACCTGGTATTTTGCTTAGAAGGAAAGCATGCGCCTGTCTATGAGCTTTATAAATGAGAGACCTTTAAAAGGGGACTGCGTGGTATTTAGCATCTGCACTCAATATTTTCTGTTTGTCATCATATCAGCTCCATCAAATCTTCTAATGCTGTGTCAAGGCTGCTCTGTTGCCAGACGTCTGACAACAGAAGCAGAACATCTGAATTGACAAAACACCAGAAGAAACTGCTGAAACACTGCAGCAGTTTTAAGTTGCTCTTTTTGTTCGTCTTCATACAGACTCTGTTGCAGTTGTCACTTCACTTCCTATCAGACGAGCTTTGTGCCGTCGACTTTGGTGCAAGTTCAGATATGAGTGTTAAGAGACAAGATGAGATATTGTTTTCCTTCCAAAAAGAGTGCACTTGCTATCACTTGAATGATTGAGTACGTCAAACAACAAAATGGCTTAAAGTGATGCAACAGTTCCGATTGCTTTGTGTTGGAGTGCCATTCTCAGTTAAAACCTGATTCTCTTCATTATATAATTGAACTAAAAAGCACTCTTTATTTTTTTAGGACTCTTCTGTAGTTATAACAATGGGAAGCTCATTCAAATTAAATCTGGAAACTTGATTACCAGAAAATAATAGCACCTTTAATGTTGAGAGGCACGGTAGCTGATACTGTTACCTCATTCTGTGCAGTGCTACTTAACATGGTGTAATATTCGTTTCATATTAGCTTTCTTTTGTGCTGCTTTCATACTGGTAACAACTTTAGCCTTAATGGGAGGCTTATAAAGAATTACACAAAGAGCATGTCACAACAATCACTGTAAGTCGACTGTAGGTATATCGCAGCAGCCATTGAAGCTGGACCTCTGCCCGGGCCAGTGCTTACAATGATGAATAATAAATAAATAAATAATAAATGAACCTGTTATAACTAACCCTCTCTCAATTCAACTAATAATACATCTAATTTTCAGAGCTAAACACCTAAAACATGTTTCATTCACACCGCTGAGGCAGTTTTCGTACCCGGCTCTCCCGCACCAAGGGGCGAATCTTATCTCTCTTCACACTTGAATGGTTTATATATATATATATATAGTATTTGTAGTTAGTGAGTTACTGTGCCAAAGCAAAGGCGCAACAGCTAAGGGTTTCCTCTACCTCTGGGTGTAATTACCCATCAAACTACTCGCCGCAATTCAGTTAATCCGGGACGGGTAATATTTGAGGTCAAACATGCAATTCAGTGAGTGATACAATTACTTGCATCATCAGGTTGTGGAGGATTTCTTACTTTGATTGTCTAATTCAAATGGATGTCAGCCTTCCTGCGCATGCAATGATTTATCAGCATTTATGGTAAATCTACCTTGGCAGATACACCACATAAAAGAATGCTAAACTGACTTATTTTAATAAAGCCCTTAAGCAACACTCATTTCTGAATTCCAATAAGCTTTTGCTCAATAAGAAGAAGGTTGAGAGGATCTTCACACGCTCCAGGCAAAGTTAATGTATGGGCGAACTGATTGTTGTACTGTAGGAAATGCATCAATTGCATCAAGGAGGAAACATCCCCCATCTCCTCATTTCAGTTGCTCCCATCCCATGAGATATAAATCTCTTCAATCTGATTAACTGCTTTTGGATTTAGCTCATAGGGGCCGAATAAGCAGAGGAGCCGATAGACAACAAGCTGTGTCTCCTCAATAGAGATCTACTCTGCAAAGCGAGTTAGACTTCATGTGTTGTGTCTGGCACCTGTCAGTGGGTCTGCAGAAGCAGCAGGTTGGATAAATTAAACATGTTACGCTTCATTTGAGCAACTGGGTAGATATTCCCTTGGGACTATCTGCTTCTCCAAAGTGAAAACCACCAAGAATAAAACATGGCACGCTGACACGAAGCTAGAACCAAGAAAATTGGCTTATTTCACAATGTCAAGAAAAGGTCTATTGTCTTAACTCAGTCAAATATAATTCCACCCAAGACAATCCATAAGCTGCTGATAAAACTATAGTGCCTTGACAGTTGCAAATCTTATAACGCAGCACTTCCACAGGGAACCCTATATTTTATTGGCTCTTGAGGAGGGAAAAACAGGATTCTCTATGTATTTGTTTGTCTATCTATTCTGACCTAGGCCAAACAAAGCGAGCCAGACGGGTGATTATGTTGTTTGCTCGCCCATGCAATGACGTGAATGAATATAAAGGGTATTTCTCAGAAAAGATGCAATCTTATTATGTGTCATTTGTCTGGTTTCTGTGTGACAGAAGAGAAGAGATGAAACACATTTAGAAGCATAATTGCTTTGGTCAATAACGGCTGGTTGCCTGTTTTATATTCCATTATGGGAAGGATGGGCTCTGGGCCGTTTCATCACGGAGAGGTAAATAAAAGGACGGGGGAGCCAGAAGAGACTCGTATCACAGGTAAATGAGTGCTTTATGAGGAAGATTAGCGCAAATCCCTCACACACAGTGCATCGGCGCATGTGAGGCAAGGGAGGCTTTTCGATGGAGGCTTGGCTACCTCCATCTCACACATTCCCCCGGCAATCGATCAAAGCCCCAAATCACAGCTGCACACACACAGAGGAAGGAGTAGGTGAGACAGAATGACAGCAGGAATTGGAAGCTATTGTATTGACAAATGGCGGCCTCATTTGACACGGAGCCACCCAATCAGACTCTTGGGATCCAAATATGCACATAAGGTGTATGCATATGTGCACACACACACTTTCTCCTTCAAAACCACCCACAAACAATGCCCAGAGCACATATTGCAGGGAAGTGGAGCATCTGTGGAATAGTTTTCTGTTGTATAAACAAGCTCTTGATTCTATCTTCAGTCAGAGCTGCTCATTAAACTCTATTAACCTGCAGAACTAATATCTGCAGGGAGAACTGGATGATACAAACACACCTGCTCCATTTAGTGGAATACATTTCTCATTTCTTCAATGAATATATAGCTTCTCCCCAGGCAGCTCCGCCTTTCACATACACACGCATACAGTATCGCACATCTACACACGAGCAAATCACCAAAACGCAGATGGTAAGTGCTCAACACTCATGTAGGTGAGAGGGGAAAGGAGAAGAGAACTAGAGAGCTGAGAAGTGGGTGCAGGTGAAGAAGAGGCCAGAAGATGATGGAGAAAGAAGAGAAAAAGAAGGGATGACTAAAGTGCTGCATTTCTGTGGCATAGCCTTTTTAACATTCTATCATTAGGGCGGACGTAGTTTACACAACTGGATGAGTGGAAATGTGAAAATGCAAGATAACTGAGACTATTTTGACATGTTATACATTTGTTACACTATTCATAAGGGATCTAAAATGTATCTTTAATTAAATTATAGATTTTAGAAATTAACTTTTCATTAGTAAGATTTTTTTTTTTATTTCTACAGTTTGAAAAAAGGATTGTGACATATTGTGACATATGTAATTTCCCATTTAATTTATCAAGACTTTTTTCTGTATAGTATAACATTGCAGGGAAAGGTAGTTTTTATTAGGTTACAGATAGAAAGTGAACAATTTAGTTTCAAATTCATGATAAACAACTTACATTTTTAGTAGTGAAACATTAAATTAATTATAATTTCTTCCATTCAAACTTACATTCTAGATATGTTGCCATGAAATTATTCATCAAAAATCATTTGTTGATATTAACAATTACCATTACAGATGGCATCAGCAATTTGTGTAGTGCTGTAGCAAAGGTACACAACTGTAAAGACAATCTGCGTGGGGACCACACATCTCATTAATACAGCCCCATGTCACATCTGTATACCAAACACCATCTGTATTCACTCATTCAGGCACACACACGCACACACATAGCTTTACCGAGGGAGAGCAGAACACATACACAGAACCAGAACAACGAGAATTTATTTATATTTAATTTAAAGTACGATCAAAATGACAATCCAATATGTCTGACAAAACATCTCCCATAACATACTTTCCCCAAGAGATCATCAGCTTAGCGACTGTAGTGTATTCAACTACAACACTGAGACGTCCCAGTAGAGGAAGTATATTGCGTTACCAAAGCAACAAAAACAATCCCAACTGTGTCATCCAAGCCATTCGAGTGCCAAAGCATTTATCATACTGTCTGGAATACAGAGTGTAGTGTAGTGAACAAAAGTGTGGAGCGTAGGTTGTTTGGTACGAACCGTTGGGGCTTTCCTCATCGATGGTCACGATGGTCGCAGGGGGGCCTGGCCGGGACAGCTTACACTCTGCATACGCAAAAAGAAGAAGCAAATTAACATCAAAGTGGCTGAATACCTTTGTGCTCTATTTAAATAATTTACTCTGCAATCCCAACAGTACATTATGAGTTATGGCAGCTTATGAAAATGACTGAGTTGTGTAGAGTTACATGCATTCTAGAGGGAGGTATTCAACCTTTTACTACTTCATTTAATACTATAGTTTTCTTTCCAAGTTAAGATTTAAAATGTTAGACAAAGAATATCGTAAACATGTAAAATACAATGTATTGTTTGAGATGAACATTTTGGCTTGAGAGGAGGTTTCAACAAAAACAGAACACTATTTACAAAAAAAAGAAGGGTTAAGTGGAGAAACTGTATTTATCTTTTTTTCCTTCCCATATATTTATATACTTGCTGCACTTACTAATTTAATCATCATCATTGTATATAAATAATAATCAGTATCAGTCACATGGGATGCTTTCAGCAAATTAGTTTATTATTATTAGAAAAATGTGCTGGCAATACTTTCCTACTTACAATAGAATAATAAAATAGAATGTGCTACACACAATTGTACAGTATTAAGCGCTTTGAGCACCAGCAAAAGCGCTACATAAATGTAATGTATTATTATTATTAATATTATATAACCCAGAGCAATGCTAGCATTGGACCACAAAACTGACATAAAATGAATGACATTGTAAATAGTTAATTGGTCTGAGGATATAAACCTCAAAGTGTTTGCTTCAATGTCTTTCTGTCAGGCCATAAGCTGTCATTTCCCCACATCGTTTTACAGCGGGTGGCGAGTGTATGACTGCTACAACAGGAACATAATCAGAAATGGACTGAGAGACTGACACCAGACAAACAGGGTGGACAAAGCATGATGCAACATTATAAGCGGTGCATTGAAGAGAGTGGAGGTCACAGCAGCTAGATGGTACGAGCACATGACACAGGTAATGGCATCTTGACAGACAGCACCAGATGGGACAGGATGGGGGGAGGAGAGGGGGAGGCATGAGGAAGGGTGGTGTCTAGTGTAGCTGTGCAGCTGATGTGAAGAAACTTTAGGATTAAATGTCTTTCATCAGGGAAGAGAGAGGGGAAGATACAGGTAGAGGGAAGCGGTGAAAGAGAATAAAGGAATGTAATGAAACAAAAGACAACGGATGGTTGCCCTCTTACCCTCATACTGCCAGTCTGAAGGGGTCAAGGGTTAGTGGAGCCAGAGGGAAGCAGGACAGAAGTATGGAAGAAAAGAAAAGTATGAAACAATTGGTTGAGGAACAGCTCAAAAGATGTTAGGAAAGGAAAAAAACACCATTATAAGAAACAGAAATAGGGAGAGACAAGTTTCAGGAGGGATTTTCTGTCGACGCCTCCACTAGAGAAAATGGTGCATGTTAGTGAAACACACAGAGTTTTACAAATATGGCCAGCTGATCTCTTTTTGCTGCCAGTAGCTGCTGGCTGACATTATTTCAAAGGAGAGGCAGTGGGGTGCATAATAAATATGAATCAATTCAAAAACTGAAACACTTTTGCGTGGTAAATGAAGAAGTACCACTGCATGTGTTCTGGAAAAGGAAAAAAGAGCATTTAAGAGCGTGGGCCTCTTTCTTAAATCGCTCTGCCACCATTTTGACATATATTGAATCTCAAGCAGCTTGCTGTCAGTCGGTGTTCACTTACATTACATGTAATCAGAGATGGACAGAAAGAAAGACACATGGTCAATGACACCACACCAACAGGCAGAGCTCTAAGGTTTCACACCTGCCTTCTGTTGTCTGACTTCATAGTGCAACTACGCACCTGTTGCCAGTGGATAGTTTGCTTATTAAATATGCATGCTCCTGAGCCTTTACTAATGTGATGGTTTAAAGTGCTTTCTAATCAGTGATAACATTCTTATGATGTAATGTTGCAGCATATGTCCTTATGTCTGTTTCCAAAGTGCAGATACACATAGTGATTAGCAATTAAATTGCAACGAAAGACCGGAGGCTATAAACATAGAACATTTCATGCAAATCGTTGATTGCAATTTCATCCTATGTTTCTAGCTGGTGTCATAATGTAGACATTTTTTATGAAGAGTTTATGTATAGTTTAGCATAGATTTACATTAACAGTGCAGCTTATCCTGCCCTTTACTGTATATGACTGTGGTTATAAGGAGATCCAGGACAATAAATCAGAAAAACACAATCTTTTTCTAATCTAAAATCCTTGGGGAATAATTATCAACACATACTCATCATGTACTACTAATTCCTCAGGAGTACTTACTGCTTATTTCAGACTTCTATGAATGTATAGCAATTAGAGAATCTGTACCCATCTGCTGAAAGAAATAGCAGGATGAGGGTTTCCTTTAAGAGCGACAAAATGAACAGAGCAAGTGGGTCATACCTCACAATCGGAGACATAAACAACATCCAAATAAGTATGCAAATGTGCTCTGAGCGAAAGTACTGTGAAGTAAAAAGGGAGTGCACATGTGTGCGTGGGGGAGTGTGTGGAATAAAAGTTACTTGCGCTCACTTGAGAAGCTTTTCAAGGGATCACAGACAGTCTGTTTTGTTAGTTTTGCATGTGTTCAGGCGCGTATGTGTGTCTGTTTGGGCGGGTGCACATATGCGCGCGTGTTTGTGTGCATGTAGCTTTTAGTGGTAGTTGAAGCAGTAGGAGAGAAAGATGTGTCTCTGCTTTGAAGACAAAAGGCGGAACCAAGCAGAGAAAGATAATTCTGCCTCCATTTGCAATGCCAACGGGCCTATATTGCGATCAGAGCAAAAACATATGTTGCACTGTGAGAGTGAGAAACACACATACATGCATGTAAAAACGTACCCAAAGACTGGTCAGTGACGTTCACTATCAAACTGAATTTACCCCCAACCTCTTGCCGATGTTTTTCTATTATAGATATGTTCTAATTACATTCTTCGTTAAGCTTCCCCTCATTAGGAAGCTTTTATTAAATAACAATGAACTTCCCTGTGTCTCTCTGGTTACTGGCATACAACAATGTCTAATCAAATCCCCTGTAGACCCCCACCCCCCCTGCTCATGAAGCACTCAAGATAATGTAGGATGAAACCTGTAGACCCTAGCATACATAAACATTAAACATACATCATTGCGAAACTAATTATGGATGAATCCACTTATCTAGAATACTATGACCAATCCAAAAAAGCTACTGTACATCCTTGATTTAGGGTGAAAGAAGGGCACCAAGCTTTTCATGAAATACTATGGAAATATAGAGCATGTACACATGAAGATAAAAAGCAAAGCATGCATGGTGTGGTGTTCATATTTTTGTTACTCAGCCAGTGTTCGTGGGTCGTGAGCCAAGGCCATTGAGTGTGATTTTTAAATATAATTTTTCTTTAGCTAAATAATGAAAACGGGTCCCACAGACCCGAACACCATACAAGGGTTAAATACATATTCTCAATTTGCATTAGTAATTTATGTTTCTATCTATATTCAAATGGTTGTTTAAAATAGTAACCAGTTAGAAACAATGCAGAGGATGGGGGCTACATGAGAGATGCAGTTGATGCTCACACCTCAGTACATTTTTAACAAAGCTTTTCATCATGCTTGGTTTTGTGTTTTTAACAGTACCCAGATATAAAAAGGCTTGCATGTGCATATTATTAACTTTATTTATTGAGTGTAATTGTATGATTGAAAAAGGGCCTGAGATTTTCTTATCAAAAGAAATGTGTTCAAATATTTTATTGGAAAAAGCTGGAAATTGTTTTGATACATTATAACAACACCATAACAAATAGGAAGTTGTGATGGGAAATCCTGAGGCAGCAGATCAAATAAATAACATTTATTATAACTGAAGGAGTTTGACGTCAGTGCAAATGTATGACAGTGACATAAGAAAGACTATGGTCAACCGTTATATATTGAATGTACACATATAATAATAGTGTTCACAATTGTAATTTAATTTAAACTTATTTGTATCTCACACAGCAGGAGCATTGTAGACTAACATGGTTTGTTTACATTCTGCACCAAGTTGGCTCAAAATGAAAAAAACTAGTAGCTCCATTGATGTGCTTATCCTTAAAGAAAATTACATTTTGTACTTCTGTATATTCCTCTGGATGTGTATGACTGCAGCGGCTCTCTCCCAGTCCTCAGCAGATACTCCAGATGCATTTCTACAACAAATGTATTTTTATGGCCTGACCTCTCTGTTCCAAATGAAATTACTATTGAACAAGGGTAGGGTTGATTCAGGGATAGAGGCAAATCATAACAAATGCTGTTCAATCACTAATCAGGGCACTGTACACTTAAACCTAATCCAAACACAATCAAAATCTTACAAATCTGACCTCGGGGTAAATCTTTTCACTAATCAACCCGACTCACAGCCGTAAAACTTCAGTCCGTGTTACTTGTGTCAGCAAGCTTTAATCAATTTGTGGAATGCTCCCGATTAACCAAATCGAATTTTTTCCCTGAAACACCATGACATTTGAAATAAAGAATAAGAGCTGAGCTGAATTTATAAGAGGGAGAAAATAAAAACTTGAAATGCTTGTTTAAAATGTTCCCTTATTAAAAGCGAGCAACATGTGGGGACTTTTATTTTACAACATTTCAAAGAAGTGCATTTTGGGTAAGGCTGAGCGTGATGCTTCAAAACGTTGAGCGTTTCCATGGTAATCTATGTACTTCTCCCTGGTCTCTTGCACAGACACGAGTTGAGTCTCGCATAAAACACTCGTTTGAGGGGAGAGAGGGGTTGTTACAGGATGGCAGCCGAGAGAAAAGCGTGACCAAAACGTGCTTTTAGGCTGTAATCGTAACGCAAATCAAAATGAATAAAATGTGCGAAGCCCCGCTTTAGTGAAGCACTGGTGAAAGGAAAGAAAACAGTGACAATAAATGACAGCAAAACGCAGCATTGACTTTAACATTGAGATTAAATTAAACGATTGCAGAGTTAATGGGTCAATAAAAGATGTTGTTTCTTTCTTTCAGAGGGGCAATGGTAGGGGAAACACTGTATATATTGTCCCAGTGTGTTAATAATGTAATAGTCAATTAGATGGTGTTTTTGAAAATGCAAAGGGTCTACTCCTTTGTTAGAGAAAATTAAAGCTTTCTTAAGCAAAACGAATGTGTATGTTTGTTTTTAGTCAGTGTGAATATGTCGAAGCAAATGGGTGCAGGTATTGCAAGTTTCCCTTGTTTTCTATACAAAGCTTTTTATCATGCTTTTCAAATGAGATGCAAAACCTGCTAAGAAATGTTAAAGACGCTCATCGACTGCTGTATCACTGGAGAAACATGGTGGTGGCGGAATGTATTCTTCTCACTGACATTTAGTTTCAAAAGGCATTCTTTACCTGACATTCCATTCAAAAGCCTGTGCTTTATTGTGACTTCTTCTGCAAAAGCACCTTCTTAGCAACCAATAAATCCAACTGCATCTCCCTGGAAGAATAGATCTTTAAAACACACACTTTAAAAAGGACAACTAACCTAACAAACATCAAGGCTGATCTGCCTCAATACATCTGGCACACCTTCAAAACAAACCTAAGATCAGAGGCATCTTATTTAGATAACTATGAAGTGTATATCATTTTACATGTACAAACGCCGATTGCCATCTGTAGTCCTGTGCAGCCACTCATGGGAAATTGTCAAAGACGGAGAGGGAGTGAAAGAGGAAACATGCTGGGAGAGATTATTGAGAAAGGGCAAGCGCAACGAAGAGGAAAGTGGGAGCTAATATCTCAACCTTTAGATGCATGGCAAATTCAACCCAAGTTTCTCTAGTCATAAAACAATGCATTCTGTATGTCCATATGCAACCATGAACGCCTCTGCCCTTTCATATAAATATCAGGGCCTTTGTGATGATAAGAACATGTCTAACCGAGCCTATGGAAAGCTCCCTCCAGCGACAACAGTATTTTTTCCACAACACCAGTGATCCGACTGAGGGAGAACTGTCTGCAGAGCTATGGTTTGACAAGCAAATACTTAAACACATTCAAGGTTGAAGGTTGGTTATCACAAATCCCTTTGGTGGCAGGCAGCCCAGGAAAAGCATGAATGGTGACAAAGGAAACACGGACACTATTTTGAATTCCCATTGCTAGTCCCATTTTGCATGGATCCAGTTCCAGTAGGACAGCGTGGCATTCTGGGACATATCCACAAGGACCTGGCATAGGATGGTAAGACAGAAAAGGGGCAGCTGTCCAGTCACACACACATTGCCAGGTAATGTCTGCTCATGGGCAGACAGCAGGTCAAACAGATGAGCAGTTTGTGTTATATAGTAAGGGAGAAGGGGGCCAGTTGTCCACAGGGGAGAGTGGGCTGTCAAAGCTGTGCATTACAGTTCACATCATGCAGGAAAGCTCCCTTGTTGTTCTGAGGATACTCCAATGGTCTGGTTGTTTGTCAGCACTCAAAGCCTTTAACATTTCATTGATTTTATCTGGTTTATAATGTGAATTATATTTGCTTTAACAAAATGTTTCCATAACACATGTTTACTAGATGTGTGCCTATTAAGATGTTCTTAGAAAGCCCTAATGTGTTCCAAGAGGTACTCTGAACAAAAACAGAAATAATAAGCCTAAGAGTTATCATATTAGTTTGGATTTTAATGGTGGTGCTTCTTCGTTGTAGCTTTCCCTTACACAGTAATGTCATGACAACAATGGCTTTTATAAAACACCAAAAAGAGACATTTTAAAGCTCCTTTAATGCTTATAACTGTATCTTTCTAGTGTCGATGGAATATGACATGTAAGATGCACACTGCCTTTCTACCTGATTTTAATAAATATGAGTCTCAGTTAGTGTCTGATATATTGATTATACTGTATGAATTAAGTACATTGTTACATCACCATGTGGTCGACCAGTTATCTGCATCTGAGAACACTATTGTTGGGAATTGCTTTCTGTTTTGTCAAAACTTTATCGTGAAATAACTTTTTTACTTACACACTCGCACAGCAAAATCCATTTCCAAATGTCTGGCACAATACCAGCCAAGTATCTGAATATAAAGATAAATAGTTTTTCTTTATGGTAAACAGCTTTGATCTCATGCCACTGCATTTCCCTGAGACAACAGCTCTGACGCAGTACGAAACCAATAAGGACAGCTAACAATCCAAACATTCAGACCCATCTCAATGCAAAACAATGCCTGTACATCTGTTAGTCACTTCTGGTTTATGAACAACCCAAACATATGAAGCAACCCTCCCCTTCCATAAAGAAATACAACCCTCACCCCTTCTTTTCTTAGAGGAAAAAACTGCAAAATCAATGTGCAAAAACACTGAGTTTTTCCAGCGTGTTATGCTTGGCACAAGAAATGCAATCACTGCCTCTGTCTCTCTCAATCTCTCTCCAATTCCTTCCCTCCCTCCTAAAAAATCATTAGACATGTGGGTCTCTGTGGGGCTTTGCGCTGTAATTGTTTGTATGTACTTATTTTTAAGGGTCACGAGTAGGGTAGAATATGTTGGTACGGAATGAAAAGCAAATGAGAGTGGGAGTGAAGAAAGAAAAAGTGTATGTTACATCACTCTAACAGACAGTGATGAATAGTGTCACGGAGGGAGATGGAGATGAATTCCTGCGCCATCAGGTAAATCATTATTTATTTAATCGTTTATTTGAATTGGAACAGTGCACGTTGATAAACACTTTAAAACAAAAATAATGCTATTGCCTCACAATGGAAGAGAGTAGGGGATTACTTTACTGATGTGTAATCCCTCTGCAGAAACTTCCCCTCATATTTGTCTTTGGACTTCCCCTTCATTTATCACTATATGTTGTATATGTGAGAGGTTAACCACAAGAGCTATAGTGCAAAGGTTGCAATCGCACTCCCGGGAACACTTACAGTTCAGTTACACTTGCTCTCACACTGAGACCCAGGTGGCCTGTTGGTACAGACCACAGGCAGCACAGGGCACAATCTCACCAAGAGTGTCGTTCCCCCCCCCCCTCCTGCTGCTGCACAGAGCCTGATTGCAGCCTACTGGCGGACAGATTAAACCCCTTCCCCCTGTCACTCTGCTGCGTCCCACTCCACAGGATTCTGCTGAAGCCTGACTCAGTCTGCACATCTGGCTTCCAATCAGACAATCCCAAAAATAGACAAACAATTGTGGGTCAGAATGGATGTGCAGATGGGAAGCAAGGGGACAGGCAGAGAGAGGGGAAAGTTATAGAGAGGAAGGTAAGCTGATGTCACACGGCAGAAGTGTCCACAGGCATATTAACTAAACCTCACCTCACCACACACACACAGTCACTTGAGCAATCATGTTAGTGTGTGTGGGTGTGATTACATGCATTTGTCCTACATCTGGATTTAGCAAGCGAGGGATTTATGGATAATGTACATCTGTCAACTCTGCTTTGGATTGAGGTTTGTCACAATATTACTGTTTTTTAAACTGCTGCAGGGTATCACAAGTCACACAAGGATCAATGGACACACAGATGAGGTGCAGAGCATGGTTAACATGCACAATGTAGTTTACTGTTGAGAGGGACTACAGTAATGTAAAGTCGCAGGCAGATGTATCCCTCTGTATTCTATGTCTATAAGAGACATAGAATACAGAGGGATTGTGAAAGGAGAAGTGGAAGAGGGAAACAGAAAGACGGTAAGAGGACAGTCCTTTTTTGTCTAAAGGCTGCTCCCTTTTAGTTGAGGCAAAGCAGTCAATATCTTTCCCAAAAGGCCCAGAGATTCATAGATTAATGGATGTTTTCATGTCCTCTTTTTCATGTTGATCTTTAGTTGTATTCATATTTTCTTTTGTTTTGAATAAAGAATATATTTAAAGAGAACCCATGAAAGCTTTAAGGAGGGACTATACAATTGAATCATGTGACTCTTATATTTGACCCTTGAGAGGGTGGTTGCCGCACAGCTTCAGTCCCATCTTGACACAAACAACCTCCATGAACCCTTTCAATCTGGTTTCCGCAAAAAACACAGTACTGAAACAGCTCTGGTTAAAATCACCAACGACCTCCTCCGTGCATCTGACTCCGGACTTCTCACCATCCTCATCCTCCTTGACCTCAGCTCTGCATTCGATACCATCTCTCACCCACTACTCCTGGACCGCCTGGCTGGCATTGGGATCACTGGTGTTGCACTCTCCTGGTTCTCATCATACCTCACTGACAGACAACAGTTTGTACAACTCGGTAATCACAACTCAAGAAAGTGCTAATTTCACTGGGTGTCCCCCAGGGGTCAGTACTGGGTCCACTCCTATTCATCATATATCTCCTCCCCCTGGGCACAATCCTCCGTCACCATGAGGTTAATTTTCACTGCTAGGCCGACGACACACAGGTCTACATTTCCTCCAAACCCACCACTGCCCTGCCCCCCACCTCCCTCACCACCTGCCTTGAGGACATCAGGAGCTGGATGAGCAGGAACCTCCTGAAGCTTAACAGTAGCAAAACTGAGGCCCTGCCCATCGGCTCCAAATCCACCCTCACCAAGTCACATACACCCCAGCACCAAACATCATCATCGACGGCTTCCCCGTACCATTCGCTGCCCAAGTGAAAAGCCTCGGTGTCATTCTGGACGGCTCCCTCTCATTCGCACCACACATAAAAAACATCACCCGCACCGCCTTCTTTCATCTTCGGAACATCTCCAGACTCCGCTCATCTCTGTCCCAACCCAGCACTGAAATCCTGGTCCACTCATTTGTCACATCCCGGATTGATTACTGCAATGCACTTCTGACTGGCCTTCCCATCAAACTCATTAATAGACTGCAAATAATCCAGAACTCTGCTGCCCGGATCATCACCCGCACCAACTCATCCGACCACATCACCCCCATTCTCACTCAGCTACACTGGCTTCTTGTACGCTACCATATTGACAACAAAAATCTTCTACTCGCTTATAAAGCTCTCCATAACCTTGCCCCCATCTACATCACCGACCTCCTTCAGGAGTACACCCCCTCCCGCACCCTCCGCTCTTCGTCCGTAGGACTTCTCACCCTCCCAAGCTCTCGCCTCAAAACCATGGGTGCTCGAGCTTTCAACTGCTCGGCTCCCAGACTCTGGAACTCCCTGCCACTACATATCCGACAGTCTGACAACATTCAAAACCCAACTCAAAACCCACCTGTTCAAACTGGCATTTTCTTTATAAACTGTACCCTGTGTCCTTCTGCAGTCCATTTCCTGTTGTTTGTCTTGTTTTACCCCGGCTGATATTTCACTAAATCCACTGTTTCAATTGTTCCCTATATTGCCCCTATGCCCTGTAAGGTGTCCTTGGGTGCTATGAAAGGCGCCCCCCAAATACAATGTATTATTATTAATATATAAGAAACTCAACTAACTGATCAGTTGAAAAAAAACCTGAGTGTTTGTCAAGGGCAGCCCCATTCTCCCAGAATGTGTTCCCATTGACATTAATTAGGGGTTGGAGATTCATGTTGTCTCCCTGCTAATTAAATAAGGACTTGAAAGACACTGGAAAGACGAACACTGGAGATGGCTGTTAGCATCACTCCACAGCACAATGCCATCAACAACATTTCTGGTTGCTATTTTAATTTGATAGACAGACAACAAACAAGTTGACAGAGCCAAAAGACGAGGTCGCCTCGAGGTGGGCAGAGCAGGGAGGATTATGGGTGAGAAGACGAGGGAAAGGAAATCCCTGCTCACACCAAGTTCATCCCTGAGTGACACCAAACAGCGAAGGGACATGTTCGTCCTCTCCCTTCACTCTAGCATACCCTGTCTCACCCCCCACTCCCTCATTAGAACTCTGACACTGTGCGTCATTCGCTGGCGGACTCTGGTCCAATCAGAGCTCATTTTTATGCAGGGTCACCATCACTAATTTCTAGCTGTCTCTCGTTGTAATTATTTCTGTCTGCTACTAGTCAAATTACAGGCTACCGCCACATCTACAATCAACGGAGTGAAACCCACTCGTTCTCTCACCATCACATTACAGAGTGCACAAACCAGAACATGTTCAATTCACAAATCAGACCGCACCTTTTCCGAATCTTTAATGTGTGATTCATGTGGTTTTTTGTATATATCGAGTGTGATGATTTGAACTCATCTAAAGTGTCTTTGGGTAATATGAAAAGCAAATTATAAATGAAATTTATTTAGTCAGGGGACAGTTTTTAATAATCAAAACAGGAATGTTATAGAGCAAAGATAATCCAACGGGAAGAGATTAAACTTGGAAAGCATTGTGCCGTCTTCAGCAACAGAGTTTCCTTTAAAACCTTATCCTTTCAGCATTTGCATCATTTTGACATGGATATTGTTTTCTGTTGATTTGGTTTTGGAAGACAGATAAAAAACCTAATTAATTTAACAACCATGTTTTTGTTTTTAGATAAAAAGCAAGTTAACACGTTTGGTAATAAATGCAATGCTACACAGATTATATTTTCTATACAGAAAATAAAGAGAAGTTGTTATTTACACATAGCAGTATGTGTCCATTCATAGCAACTACACCATGTTCAACATTTGATGGTAAAACCTACCCAGAGAATTGAGTTGAAGGAAAATATTGTGTTGTTGGTTTCATACTGAGAAGGTTTGACAGACTTGAACCAAGTAACAGCCATGGTTAACTTCAACCAAGCCCCCGGTGCGTCAGACGTTGAAGAAAATATTAATAGAGGCCAAACGGTGCTACTACAACTTCTGTGTCTGTCAGTGAGGTCGTTGGGCTCAAAAGTATAATAGCAAATATATTTGTTTAACTAAATAAACTGCCCAGTATGATATCTTGAATAGCCCTTATTTAAATTATAACGGCCTAAAAGGAAGAAAAAAAAAACGCAAATAGCCGAAACCAGAGGAGTTCTGGATTGGAGGCGGGGCTTATGTAAAACAAAGTGTGCATTCTTCATGGGCCCAGATACAGATACTTTTGCTCTACACAGTCAGGCCATTTTGGTTTCTTGCGCCACTGAGCAACTTTCAACGCTATGTCCAGTTTATCTTTATACATCAATGCCTTTAACCAAGGTGCTTCTGTTGCCTAATCTCCCAATGTTCGGTGTCACAAACCTGCACTTTGAATCACACTGACCTTTTCCCTACAACTAATGTGCAGTATACAAATGTTTGCCTTTCCTTTGTTTCCTACAAAAAAGAAAGAATGAAATAAGACTGGCTAAGAACTTGGTAGTGAACAGGAACATGTAATCCTGTATTCTTGAGTTCCACAGCCATTACGTTATGGGTAAATGGCTTCCTCGCTCCTAATGGCAACATTTATCTATTAATGTGGTCAGAGCCTGGGATTGAGACTTCATCCAATAATAAAACCACAAGGCACTTGTTCACATTCAGAGGATCAGTCATCGTTAAGCAAGTCGTTTCTCTATAAAAATGATATCACACAAACCCATGAAGCAAACCTCTCAAAATAGAATCGTAATTTAAATGACAGTAATATAGATCATACTCATAAAAATGATTTTGGTAGGGAGCTTGTCAAAAAATGTTAGGAAGAAGGATAGGAATGAAAATAAAGTAGGAAATGGGTTTGGGATAATAAAATTGACCTAAATGATGTGCAATTTTGACTCACAGGGGGGGAATGTGCATGTGAAGCTTCCCCTCAGCACACTGTTTAAAGAACTGCCAATCTTATACTGCCAATCTTATACAGCTGAAATTCCCTTTTAACTGGCGAGACAAAGTCAGTGAGTTGAGACTATAAATGCTAAGAATCCAGTAATGTGGGAACTTAAACATGAAAGTACAAGGAGAATCCTCTTGGCACGATAAGCGAACTGTGCAGGAAGAAAGCTGTATTTACGCCTCTTTTTAACTAATGTCTTTATGTACATTTGAAAGGAAGGGTAGTAAAAATACTGTGACTGCAAACCTATTTGCATTATGAACGGCATTGAGAGCGCACCTGATCGCGATATCTCTGCGGTCCTCCTCCACTTCAATGAAATCAAACTTATTTTCCACTTCCATGAGTTGAGCTGACTTGAAGGAAACATAACTATCATTTCTATTGATGAAGTGACATTTGGGCTTTTTGATGAAGGACAATCATTGTTGCTTTCCACACATAACAATGCATTATCGCAATAACAGATCAATACAGCAAGTGGATGGCAAGATAACAATGTATAAAGTTTACAGTACATTAAGTACGTAGGAGTTTTCAGACATCGTTCACAAATCTTGATCAGATAAAAACATCTTTAAATACCTCTATAAAAAGTGCCATTGGAATAAATAGAGAAAAGTACTTGATTGTAAGTTAAGACCTTAAAGCTGGAAAATCGTTTTTAAATATTTCAAAATGAGTTTTACTCCTGGTCTATTTAGCAAGTGTTGGTGAAATTGTTCAAGTGGTACACACCTCAGTTTGACAGGTACATGTTGTTCTACAAAGGCAGAGAAGACAAACAGTGACTTTTCCACATTATAAGTTTCCTCTTGGCAGTGCAGCTAAAGTTTTATTGAAAAAGTGGAGGTCTTAGGGTGTTGGCCACAGACCCGGCTGCTCATACCTTCTGTGTCCTGGCCCCAGCTGTGGGTTAGCAAAGAGAGGATTGCCATTCCTGTCCCCAGCCATCTGACGAGCCACCACCCCCGTCGCATCTTCTGTCAAGCCTTATTGCCTGCCCACCTGGACACAAAAAAGAAACGGGAGAGAGGATTTTTCATTCATGTCCTATTGAGCCTTGCTGCCCTTACGCAACAGCTGTGACCAGCCAACACACACATTAACAAACATGCACATGTACCTACAGCAATATCATTAGGTTAGTCTTTTCCAAGAACAGCACAATACAAATGTACTGTCAGTAAATCAAATAATCCACTGGGTAATCTGGATCAATCTGAATGTATTCAGTTTGGATTTATGGATTACCCCAAAAACGGGATTTATTTCTCAAATGCAGCAATATAATCAGATACAGTATGTAATCCTTGATGCATCGTCTCATGGGCTGGTCTGTATATCAAAACGTCATACATAATATGCATAATATCTCTTTTTCTTGACATATTTTGTCCCTTCCTTAACAGACAATGCATGATTCGCTACAGCCCAGCCAGAGCTTTAAGGTCTGCTGACCAGCTGCTGCTGGTAGTGCCCAAGACCAGGCTCAAAACCCGAGGGCACCGAGCATTCGCAGCAGCTGGCCCTAGGCTCTGGAACACTCTGTCCCTCCTTGTGAGGTCGGCCCAGACCCTAGGGGGTTTTAAAATCTACTCTTAAAACTCACTTCTTCTCTCTGGCCTTCTAGTCTGAGCGGAGCACAACTCCTGACTTTTCCCTATGTGTTATTTTGTATTTGTGCTGTTGTATTTGTTGTAAAGTGTTTTTATTGTAAAGTATTTTTATTGTATGTACAGCACTTTGGCTCGACCAAAAATCGTTTTAAAAATGTGCTATATAAATAAAAATTGATTTGATTGTTTTCCACTAATGAGAGCGTGATCAATATTTCCCAATCAATCTGACTTGTTACTCTCTACAGACACGCATCCAAACAACATGTTGCGAGCTCAAACAGCCGGCTAACTGCTATTAGCATCTGCAGGCATCTTGAATGGGTCATGCATAAGTTTGCTTCATTTTGGTGGAATATGATTAACTACATCCATGATAAAATAAACTCAGACTAATCAATTATGCTGAAAGTAATGTTAGAGAAGCTTCTCTAAAGAAAAATAGTATCTTTTTTTTGCAGCCCTAACTACTTCTGATTAATGGAATTAATTCATACTAACCCCAGCCTCCAGTCTCAAACTACGCCATAACACATTTTTTAAAGTCTTCATCATTTGGTTCTGTAATTGTAATAATCCAGCACAGCTGAATAGTTTAGATAATAATATAGATCCAAGATAAAACTGCCAGAAGGACGGGACAGAAAATGTTGCAATTTCAAATCAGTCTGCATTTCAGCACCACGGACAGCGCCGTGGCTTTATCGATACACTGCAAACTTAGTCTATTGATGTTTCAGAGCTATGGTCAGGGACATGGATTGTATCTTGCAAGAACATCAGTCATATGAGCAATCAATGAATGCATGAATGAATAAGACTCAAATATATAGAGAGAGGGGATGGCAGGCTAACAAGCGGCATGCATTTTGGTCGTTTTAAGGCGGATGGCATCCCCCCCTCATACAGGGGCATATCAGGTGGAATCTAATGGCATAACCCCGCACAAACCAGACTTCCTCTTCAGCAGTCATAACATTCTATAGAAAAATGCACAAGCCGCCAGCTCCAAAGAATCAGTCAGAACAAACTGCAGCAAAGACATTAAATCAACTCCACGCATTATGACGGTGCATAAATAAAACTGACAGACAGGACTAACAGTAAATACACCCATTCAGGCTCTAGTGGAAATAACAAGCAAAGCAGTGTGAACATAGTGTATGTTGAGCCTTGTTGTGCATTGCACACACAAACCCTTAGCAAACAGCTTCTCCTCTGAGCTGGAGGAAAGCAAGGTGTCAATAAGAGGAATAGAGGGGTTTTTAGCTTCTGTCGGAGCTATTTGTAGGGGTGCACCGAATGGGAAATTCTTGGCCGAAACCGATACCGAAAATAGGAAACAGTTGGCCGAAAACCGAATGCCGAAAGGCCGGAAATCATTAATAGAAATATATATATATATAATGTATACATTTTTTACCAATGTNTATAATTCTGATTTAGCATTGACTCTCCTGAAGAACAATTACGGGCCGTCTCGAGTTTCAGACAAGCCCGCCGGCAAGCTTCAACGCACGCCGCTGTGTGGACGGCCCGTAATTGTTCTTCAGGAGAGTCAATGCTAAATCAGAATTATAAAGTAACGTTGTAGGGCTCATTTTAAGAACAAACGGACCTCTGGAAATTAAATGTAGTTCAAATATAGGGCCAGTTTTTCTAATTAAAACTGAACTCCCTCAGACCTACATGATAAGAAGGTGATTTGAATTCCATTAGTTGCACCTGGAAGGCAGTAACATCTCCTCTGAGGTAACAACAGTGGGCTAAGACTCTGGTAAGCATGGATCACTAGGCCCTACTATGATGAATCAAAAACCCATTGTCCTGAATCCCACTAGTTTCCGACAATAGAAGTTGTCAGCAGGGGAGCAAATTGATGTATGGTGCATTCAGTGAGGCCCTGTACAAATAGCAAACAAAGGGCATGATTTGTAACCCTTTTGCAAAGTGGAGAGAAAAAGTCTTGATCCCTGGGCAAGGCATTCGCTCCATAGTTTGCCACAAGAGAGCACAGTTAACTACAATAAGTGTTGGCTGACTAGCCACCATTTAGTTGCTGCCATGGTGTTAATCCAGGAAATAGAATCGCCTGGTTTGAAGATATGTTAACAGCCTGAAAGAATAAAACATTGGTAACATTGAATTGAATCACTTATACATGAAAGCTACCGAATGTTCTGCATCAATGCTACAATTAGGATTTGGATATTAATATTTCAAGGTGAAATACATAATACATTTTGAAAAAAGAGGATTTCCTTATGGTACCTAGCAGCCCGAGACATTGATTATAGTGTCCCTAACGCGTAACAAGGTTGTGATTGGCCCCGGTGCAAATATTGTGTTGGGGCCCCCCCCCCCATCGCCCCAAACATAAGCGCACGCTGATGCGCTCACACACGCACGGCACACACAACCACTCATAAGCGCCACATGTAGGCTATCAACAACAGCCTGCCCTAGCCTCAGACCACCACAGCCTGACAACGGCACAGCGAACTAATCAAACAATCACTACAGAATTAATTGAGATTTCACGGACGATGTATGACAAAAAAAACGGTCTAATTTTGTCAGTTTAGCCGTTCCATCTCCTTGTTCTCTCTTGTCCTTTCTCTTTTGAGCGCCACTCTTGTGCTTTGGTTTGCTGTGCATTATAAATGCAAGCTATTCAATTTTTTATAATGCTCCCAAACTTGCTGCTGCTAGCTACAGTACATATAACCTTTGAGGTTGATTAAACGGTTCGCTCGTCACGCAAGGTATCACATGACATGAAAGGGAGCAAGGTCATTGGACAGACAAATTACAAATTAATTTAGGTTGCTTGGTTACTTTGAAGACTGCGTGAAGCGGTTAGTGCCATTGGGGCCCCCAAAAAAGATATTATATAAAAAATAAATTAAAATAAAATATTTTTTGTTTGCATATGCCCCCTGGCCGGCTCTGGGCCATGGTGCATTGTACCGGCTGCACCGTCTATAGTTAAGCCACCGCGTTATAGTGTCACTATGTAATGCAGACACATGTTTGGCAGAAAGCACAAGAGACTCATTTTGTGTAGTGAAGTGCCTTTCATTACTCCTCCCTGTTAATTTGAAATATATTCATGTACATCTGGGATACCTAAGAAACATGGCTGCAAAGTGCTGAGAAATTCTGATCACATTCTGAAGTACACATACTTGTTACATGTTGGCCTGCCCACTCTATACCAATAAAGCTATGTGCTGTCAGTATAACATGCCTCAATTACAACATTGACAAATATGTCAAGGATTCAACACAAACAATGTAGATAATGAAAGTCAGATCACAAATGAATCTGCTCATTTTGTTTGTTGACAGCAGCCTGATACATAGAGCCAGCTTAGTTAGTGTGAGCATGCGGCTGTACATGGCTACATGGAAGAAACAAAGCATACATAGAAGGATCTGAAAAATGATCAGTCCCTCATCCCTCATAACCACAGATAACACACTTTTGAAGGTGTACACAGTGGAGTATAACTACTTCCCAGCCGTCGTCCCGTGGCAGTGCCAGTCTACTCACCCTTTTCCAACCCCTAACCAAACAATTCACAAGTCTGGGTTTTTGAGAGCTGGGTGTTTGGGGATGATATTTTCCAACCACCAAGTAATTGGTATTGAACACAAAAAAAAATAGTCCTCATTTATTTTATATCTAATGTCTGATTCAGTTTGGTTTGGTTATGGTTCTCTTTTAGAAAGCGTTTTAAGTATGCTATTCCCACAAGGTTTGCCTTTGCAGATCAGGACTCTGGACCTTCTAGTTTTGTTTAATAAATGCAATTTAGTAGGAGAGAAAACATCTGGGCAAATCTGGCTGGAGATACCCAAGTGGCCAATTTGGTTTTGTAGAGCTGTGAATCTGTTACTCATACAAAACAAGCACTGCTGCTTTGTGTGCACAAGCATTAGAGCATTTACAATATGTTTTTGTACTTGTTTCTGTAGTTTTTGTTATCATTTTATGCAGATGTCTGATTATTTCCATTCCCAGTAAACCGTACTACACCCAGAGAAATACAGTCTCAAACATCCCCTGGTCTCGATTCTATGACCAACTTCACTTATGATGATTTCTAGGTCATCAATACACAATTAAAGCATAGCTGAAAGGCAGGATTAGTCCTCAGCACGTGCTCCTTTTGGATTAAAAAGTGAAACGGGAGGGCTGGACATGCAAGGAGGCTCAATTATACACTACAGAAAGACATTGTGATACCTCAATACAACATCTTTATTTTTGTATTGTTTATGTACCTAACAAGCGTGTTTTTATACTTTAATTTATGGTGAATTCTCAATGGTTTTCAGATGTTGAATGTCTTTGTTAATCAGATGAAAGGTGTCGGCCTTCACTTTCCCGTTTACTTGCACATAATTATACCACTAGAGGGGTTCATGGTATTGTTTTTTCTTTAGAAGTGGGGAACACATTTAAATGTTTGATGTGCTAATAAAGAGAGCAATTATTTAATATTGTGAAGATAAACGGTCAGCATAATTAATTCTGTTCCTGTTGTATATCACTCTGTGCTTATCATAATTACGCTATGAAATAGGCCTTGCACTGTTACATATTTACATGGCCATACATGGATTCACTGGTTTGAATATCAATGTAAAGTGCTTAGTCTCTGAGATTCAAATAACCTCTGAGTCACAACTAATGTCTGAGTCAAATTACTTGATCTAATTGAATGTGTTTACTTCATGCATGATCACAGAAAATAAGTTTGAAGTGAATCTTTTGCACTAAATTCACCCTATCTATGGCCAGATTTTTTTTTTAAAGGCTAATAGAAAAAGGCCTATTCCATGAGTGCTGGTCATGGTGTGAGCACACAGCCCTCACTGCATTATTCAGCTGATTTTCCACCAGAATGTGGTGGTATTGTCAACTTAGATTAATAGTGTCATCATAGAATATGTGTTTTTTTTTATTCTCATTTCTCCAAGGGAATCCCTGTGTTCTTTCACTGCAGCATCCCCCTCTAAGTACGTGAAGAGACTATAGAGTAGGATGATGGTTGCTAGTTTTCCACCTTGTGCTATGGCGGAGAAAAGTGGCAAGATCACTGCAGTACATTAAAAGTTACATGCTGGCCATTGCATGAACAAAATCAAAATCAAATCCCAAAAGTGCAAAACAATGGAAATTATTTGTCGATTTAGTTGAAATATTTAAAAGAGAAAATCAACATTTGTATTGTAATCTTGACATTCAATCGTTTTTTTCTATAGCCAAGAATGTTTTGATATCATCATCAGAGGAAATATCCTGGAGCTGCTCCACTGAAACAATGATGCCAAGTTTATGGACACCACAATGATGCTTGGGGCGATTTTAATGATGCTAGCATTTTCTGGGTCATAACTATTAACTCTGCAATGAAATAAAGGTTAATCAAAACCTCCTTGAATCTTTGTAGTCGCACACAGCTTTTTCTCCATAGGAAGGCTTAGGTTGCTAGGAGATGGCCTGATGTATATTCAGCATCATCCGGCAACGAAACAACTGTGTGAGCTTGCAAACATTTTATTTTTCAACTTTTGTAAAACATGATTTTTTTGTTTTATTTCAAATACAAAGACTAGGGAAATCTGAAAGCTGTCTGTATTGTAGGGTTTATTTAATGTTTTGTCAGCTGGTTAATAAGATATGGAGCAATTATCAATTAATTCCCACCATATTGTAATGAGATTGTGGATTAGTTTAATCCTCACATTAGGCTGAATAGACGTTAAAATGATTGGTCATTCATATTTAATACGTGGATCTCATTTTCAAGCAAAACAAATTTGCAAACCTATTACAATGTGTGATGATCAACAAAAGGGATTGAACCGTCACTCTCTCTTGCTACATTTTGTGACACTTCAGTATGGTATCTAAAAAAAACATGCATAAATCTGTTTCAAAATTCAGAGGTTAGATATATAAAGACACTGTTCTCTTTTTAACTATTACAAAGTTAAGGAATATAAATATTGTTTGTATAGATTAACAAATATAATCCCCAGACTAATCTATCTCAAACACACACACATCTGGGACACATACACACGAACACACAAACAAACACACTCGGACTGATATTTTAATTATTTTGAAAGCTATATTCTAAATTGTCCATAGTGTTCCTTATTTATTTTTGTTGTATTATTGTGTTCATAGGCCTACATTGATCCCACTTTGTCCTTGTGATTGTGCATTGCATGACGAGGTTAATGGAAGTACTGCTTTGTAAAAGGAGAACAGGTTGCTTGGCCTTTTGCTCCTGTTATTACTGTAGCTACAGTCTTTCTTAATGATTCTTTGGAAGATCTGTGCTACAAAGACAAGAACAAAAGCATAATTGCAGCTGGGAAATTAGAAGCTTATTTGTATCTAGAGCACAGCTACTGTATATGTCATGTCTGAGCCCCTCTTTGTACCAGCTCTCTCTGAACCTTCAGCTGATAGTTTGGCATAGACAGTATTCACAGTCCCACTAGTTTGTCACAAGTGATGTGGGATGGGAAGACAACAGTGAGACAGTTTGGCTGCAGACACAGCGTGGCCTTCTGTTTCATTCAGAACTGAGTATGTTTATAAGGAATCAGTCAGCTGGGGGAAATCAGGTTAAAGCAGCACATTGCAGTTAAAACGCACTGCAATAACCTGGTTAGTACAACACCCACGTCAGTAATGAGTTTTCTTCCCCTAGGTGCTTTAGAATATTTTGGAACTAAGGCTTAAATACTTAAAGTGTGCTGGTGATACTGTATGTGACACCTGAGCTTGAGGATTTCAGAGTATTTCGAGTCCCTCTCAACAGAGGATCCTCTGCAGTGTGTGAGCACATCTTTTCCTTTCTTCATACTAATGACCAAGAAATCAATAACAAAGCTGTATGTTCCAAGTTTCTCCTAATGCCTTACCCCAATTAAAAATAACTTCCCAGGTCCAAGTTTATGAAATCATTTTACTGCAGGAAGATGACAATAAATGTGTTCCTCTTAAAAATGATGTTTATTTGTAATCAATCAATCAATGTTTATTGATATAGCCTAATATCACAAATGTTACATTTGTCTCAGTTGACTTCCCAGTTTTAATGAATTTGCATTGCCTTGAGACTGTCTTACTGGCTTGAGGCTGTGTTGGGACTTCATAATGTTTTATAATGTTTTTAATTACTTTAGCACTGAGTAGAGGCAGTTTTAAATGTGGTTAGTGCAGACTGGACTGGAGCTATTTCAAATTGTGTCACACATATTTTTGTCTATATAATTCAATCTTCCAGGTAGTGCATCTGTCTTTAGAGGTTTCTCAATACTCAAATGTCCCCTCCTCGACTCCTATCCTCGACTCCTCTCCTCGAGACTTGGTGCCGCCCACAGGAGATGCGAGCGGAGGACTGAGGAGGGGAACCGAGGAGAGAGGAGTGGAAGCAGCAGGCGGTTAGAGAAATGAGAACTCCTCTCCTCTGAGCGGTCATTTTTGTCCTTTAATGACAGGAGGCACAGCAGCACTCTGATGGACAGATGTTTTCATGACGACTTATATATATTTACTTTTAATTAATTGACAGTGCAGTATAATTCTGACAATAACAGGCTACAGATGCATACATATACACACACACATATATTTATATAAATATATACAATTTCAGAATCAAACAAGTATGAGAGCACTCTCATAATAACGTAACACAATCAGAGACTGGATATAATATATAAGAGTCGAGGAGTCGAGGAGGGGAAATTTGAGTATTGAGAAACCTCTTATGAGATTGGTATATTTCCCAGAAAGTATAACACATGTTTGGATTATAAATGTTTCAGATTCATGTAGCAAATATGCATACTTTCTTCATCTTGCCCTCTAACAGTTTTGGGTGTATTGGCGAATATTCGTCAGTCGCTAGCTGCCATATCTAGTAATAAGAGAGATGAAGTTGCCCCATGTCTGATGTCACCTCAATGTACAGCTGCATGGAGAACTGCTTAAAAATGTTGGCAGTCCTTGGATTGAAGTCAGTTCCAATACCCAGGACATCTTTCAAGCTAACGCTCTAGGAATGCACAGAGTCACTCTCCCATTCATTATCAATGGAGCAGCTCCGGGCTGTAAATCAGTATGACATCACAGATGAAATGCTTGGTTCCTAAAATTTGAGCTTAGGACAGACTGCTCTTATGTGGAATTCGGATACTAACTGAGCTTGCTGCAGCCGATTCAGCCTCAGGCTGCGGTGGTTTATTCGATGCCCCAATTTTAAGATGCTGCATCCTACCTACCTCTACTGGTTAAAAATATACGGGTAAAGACTTGAGTCCATTCAAACGTAGATTAGATCAATATCTTAACAACAATATGTCTTTGGCTGGCCTTTGCTCTTATTGTTTATATCATATGTGAACAGTTGTTAACAGCTATTATCTCATCCTGTACAACCACAATGGTATTTGAAGCAGTCGAGCCCAACTTAACCTTGGTTCAAAAGACATGCCTTGCATTTCATGTGCTTATGCGTTCATGTAATTAAACATCACCTTTGCAGTTCATACAGACGCAAAGCTATCTAGTATTTAAGCATTAGAAGGACTTGAGTCATAATGTATTCTCTTTTTAAATGAGCTGGCTATCAGATACATATCATGTAACTCAAAGTTATGAATGCTCTTTCGATCAACAGAGTACTTGATAAATGCTTCAGCCTATTTAAAAGGCCTTGAAAGTATAAATGCACGTTTTTTGAATGCCATAGCAATTGAATAGCCCTGGATAATGCCAGTTTTAAATCTTATGATGTACGAGCCACTGACACATACAACATGTTCAAGGTGAATGCAAATGCTTTAAATCCTATCCAAAGTAATACATTGTGACTGTGATGTACTGTACTGAATATGTAAGATTACATTATTTTAGGAATGGTAAAAGATATCAGTATGTAGAAAATATATGATATGTAAAAGTAGACTTCAATGTTCTAGGGACCTAATTAAAAGTTAAATATAAATATGTTTGTATACTGAACAGCAGCTTACCTAAATCCCAGGAGGACCAAAGACCTTTGAAAAAACCTACATCTTCTATCGTTCTTAAGCAGACAAAGCAACCAACCATTTAAATGATGTCTATTAAGAAGTAGTGCTGATGGCCTATTGTACTTTTCAGCATCATTATTAAGTCTAGTTTTCCATCTTTCCTAAACCCACACAATTTCCTGCCACTGTTTTTCTTTCTTGGAAAGCTCAAGACATCACTGGATTCTAATAATAACATATCTTTCTCTTACAATGAGTGTTGTATTTACAATGATGAAAACACAACATATTGGCCCTTTGTGATGGTTTGAGGCATATGTGATGGCCATCTATTGTGCAGTTTATTTTGTCCATTCTCGTAGGACTGCATAGAAGCTGCCTTGACTGTTCTCATCACACTGCAATCTGGCCTACAAAACAGAACCAAACATCATTATTATGAATTTATGCAAGTTGCGCTGTCAAAACTAATTTGCTGGACCATTTTGTTTCTTTGGCTTGCATTCAAAAGGAATATAATCATTTCACAAGAGATATGAAATCATCCTGACTGTGTGGCAAAAATGGGTCAGACTTAATTACACAATAATGCATCACATTTGTTTGTTCATTAGTTTATTTTTGATTGCAGTGTGAAATCGGTTGCCACACAGTAAAATATCTACTTTGAATGTTATGGAAGTTATGGAATATTTTTCATTTACTTGAAAATGTGATACATCTTTCATCAGTCTTCATCTAAGGCATTTCATGTAATCAGGCTTTATAAATAAATGTATTCAAAGTACATCTGTACCTACAGTGTATACCTTACTTTTTGTTACCTGCCTTTACGTAGACTGAAAATAAAACCAACCAGCCTTAAAAACAAGTATACATTTTCACCAAGAAGAACTTCAGGCATAAATCTGTGATCGAAAACAGATATCAGGAGCAAGAATTGGGCACCAGCCAAAGATGTTCCTTTAGCTAACCTTTCCAGTATGTTCATCATGAACAAAGCAGCCACCAGTGCAGAGGTGTGAGGGGCTGATCTGGATACTGCACAAAATCACACTTAAGATTGTGCAACATGATGAGACGATGTACTCTAGGCAGACAGTACAGTATATCCCTGTGTATTTAGTCAAAGAATGGATTACATGTGTGAACTTATCAAACAAGCATTTATCATCCAGGACAAATAGTTACTCCAGTTTGTGTGAATCAGAGGTTTTTCAGCTTTTACAAAAGGTTACAGCTGAAGCGGATTTATAGGTGTTTCTCTGGTTCCATGGATGGCAATAGCTGTGTGTTACCTAATTACTTTGATAAAGCCTGGACTTTCCATAGTGCCTTCAGCAGGTCAATATTTCAATTTGTCTAATACCGTGTTTTCTGACCAAATATAAGCACACATATTGACATACCCACTTTTTTGCTAGGTAGCACTGACACTGAGGACTGCATTCTTAGCTGTTTGTTGATTTTGGTATGACACATGAAATGCAATCTAGGAAGGCAATTTTTGGAACGGATGCTAGGCTTTTATATTGTAGTGTTTGAAAACCTATTTGTATAATATTTAAATGCATTAGAATGTATATGATGCTCAGACATCGGGTATAAAAGAGGTTTCGTAAGGCATAGGGAGAGCAATTTGCATTCCTTCATACCGCAGGGAACAACTTGCAGCCAGGAAATGATGATTGTATGTGGGTACAGTAGCGATATAGCTCCTCGCTAAATTGATGGGAGAAAGTTGATTTGCCCACGCTGATCGTCATTATGTTCAGGGCCCCATATAAATTCAGCATGGGAATATTGTATGTATGACTTGCACCTCACCCACTATGAAAATGAAAACTTTTCTCCAGAGGAAGAATCTCTGTTTAAAGAATGAAACAGCTTCAGCTTATTTCCTTTGTTGCTGTGACTCTGGTTTACTTTGGCAGACAGGCATACACAGACAGATGTTTCTCATGTCAAATTATATCAAAGGCAATTAGAGGTTATTAAGCATTTAAAGTGCCAAGATGGCCGGGGTATTATATCCCTCCTCATTTGGTGGTGGCTGTAAAACACATATTTTACTTTTGGCAATGTGTGCTGCACAGTGTGCCCTGTGACAGCTGGTGCACATGTTTACTGTATGTGTTTGTGAGTGTGTGCCTGAATAAGTGTCAAGGTTTTCCGAGACAAATACTTCTAGTCTTATAATTTGACTGCATAAGTTGCTTTCCATTATTTCTGGTTGGCCAGGGCCACCAGTCATTGTGAGCACACAGACATGTTCAGTCCTAAAATATCATCGTAGATCATCCTCCTCTTCCTCCTCTTAGTCATGTCAGGCATCATTGCTCAGACTGCAGTGATGCGTTGCAGATGCCCCACAGTCATGGCTGCACAATAATGTGATGGAGAAAGGTGTAGGCTACTGGATATTTTTATATTTACATTAAGTAATCCTCCCTAGATGTTGTACTTCTTGTCCGTCAAAAGAAAAGGCTTTACACATAAAAAAAGTGGTGATGGACGAATTGGATGTTATTAAAGAGAGAGGATCCACATACTGTTTTCTCCCCCTATTTCGAAAACATATCTTTAGTCTTTTTCCATTCTAGTATGTAAATGAAAATGAACACGCATATTGAACAAATGGCATGTTCAATATGCAATGCAGAAATCTGTAAATACTGGCTCTTGTGATGTCCACACATTGAGTTACATCTCCATATGTAAGTTAAAACATGCTCACTTTTATGCAAGGATATGTTGCTATGTGTTTTCTGTAAATTGATGGGAAGACATTGAGAAACGTCTTCACATGTCTAGAGACGGGAATAACAATAATTCAAAAAGGACATTACAAAGAAATTCTCTAGGATTGTTTGTGGTGAAAGTATTGCCCATTTTTTAAAGGAAACATGTTTTATAACTGATTTATTCATACTGACTTTGTTTAACAGCATTTCTCCAATGCTGACTTACAAACTCCCCCAGAGGGCTGCAGGGGTTACAAATCAGTTGGTTTTGTCATCTTGGCAAGTTAAAAGGATCTACAAATGTTTTGGCAGCATGTATAGATGTCCTAAAGACAGCTGTGGACACAGCACATTTGTGCTTCGTCACTGCTCAAGTAAATCGGTGTCATCCAAATAAAAGTGGAATAGATATTATGAGTGAATAGAGTGAATTAGATGTTCAACATATGGGATTATTAAAGTCTAGTCCCAGCAGAGGCTTTTTGAAATGGCCTAGTAATTTTAGGCCTGCATTAAAAGTTAGCATGAGACTCAAACAATAAAGCTTTTTGTGGTTAATGGCCACCTGCATTAGTCTGCAAAGCAGCTGTGTTGAAGTTGCTTCGAACAAGTGCAACATTTTGCTGCAGTGGTTCAAATTGTGAATTAACATACAAATGATTTTAACATCTGTTAAGGATAACTTTTGTCCTCCATGAACTACAACTGAAATTGTTGTTAGGTTATATACTGCGGCTTTCAGGAAGGGAGCTAACATCTTATTTTTAGCCCCAATGTTAAACAAAATACCACCTACATGTGTGCATGTAATATTTACTCTCATTTGAGGATATTATTTGAGTCCAAATAATGTCAAAAAAGAAAGAAAATGAAGTTATTTCATTAAATGTATGCAACAACAGATTTCTTGTTGCCATGTAAGTCTTTAGTAATGAAACAACTGCCTTTTTGTCACCTCTCATACCCACTTATATTTCGGTTTGCTTTCTTCTGACATCCTTAACCTTTTATATATCATATGCAGATCATGGATTGAGCTAAAAGCATATTTGAAATAGGCCTCAATGCTAACCTAATAAACCGCAATCCAACATTTAGATTTCCTTCTAAACCTCGAGCCCTATCAGAAACAGCCCTGTAGCCTTATCTTGTGCCATATCTGCGGTTGCCAACATTATTGATATTTGGGATAAAAGTAAGCTCTGTGTGTTGTCTCTATGGGGTTAGTCCACTGTGAAGCTAAGATCAGAGGCGCCTCTGACCAGAGATGACCCTGACCGAGTCACAGACTACCAAAGAGAGAGAGATTTTAATTATTTAGAATTATACAGCGCTGTGGAACTCTGGCTAGCTCTTGTTTATAAAGGTCTAACACAACCTGGCATCCTCTTGAATGATGAGCACAACAACTATGCTATGCGACTGAGAGTGAGAGTGGAAGTGCCCAGAACGTTGGGAGTATTGACTGTCACAGCAAAAAAACTGAAGTTCAATTAACTTGAGAAAGGAAGGAGGCTCCCTGTGCCCTCCCTTGTAATATCATCAGCGGCATAATTTACGACCCGAGAGTTTCCAAAAGATGTAGCTCACCTCTCAAGTTACTAAGGCAGATATATTTATGAAAAGCTGTGTTGTAGATTAATGAACCGGCAACAGGAGGGTCCTTTTGACTTTTAAATTAAATTCTTAGAAGATCAATTTTTCAGAGGGAGTTTTGCCCAAGTGAGACAGATAATTATAGGTCCTTGTGATTACAACACGTAAATGCATCAAACCCTGACGCCTGCAAACAGGGTGCGCAATCATTAATAGTAGAATTTAAAAAATGCAGGAGTCGGGATTATAATTAAAAGGCGAAAGCTTCCATTACACCTCCATTTGTACTCCTTCCCAAGTATCTGAGAGTTTAAGTGACTCTGCAAAATGGATTAACCTATTTTACGAAAGGATGAAATTAGTCATTAAAAAGCCCATTAAATACCAACACCTTGTCATGTTTTAGCTTGGTGAGGCATGTCAACTGCTTGTAGTCATATAGAAGTATTTATACTAATGCTGTCAAAAGTATTGCGTTAACGGCGGTAATTAATCTTTTGAATTACTTGCGTTAAAATATTTAACGCATGTGCAGAATGGCCCCCCCCATACATCCCACCAGTCGCAACGCTGGGATAGGCAACAGCCATACCAAGAAATGGCAAGAAAAGCCCCACCTTAGCCCCACCATGAAAAATGATGTTAAATTAAGCAAAATAAAGTCCGCCAACTCGCGCCGAGTAAATTGCACAGACAGCAATTAGTAAGATTGATTTCAGTAGCCACTTGTCTGGAAATACCGAAGACTAGAAACGGTTTTGAAAACTTTTGGCAAGTAGTGATCGTCTTCTCAATAGAACATCTTTGATAATGTCTTCTGGCCAATCAGAATCACGATAACGGCGTGGTGTTGTTGTAAGAAGTCCTGACGGAGAATACTTTTGCTGTAGTACATCTCTATATACATCTATACAACATTACCTGTTGATATAAATCAACACCTAATGAAATAAGACCCCACGGTTTGATGATTGATAGGTGTGTGGGCTGTCTTTCATTTTGACACACAGAACAATGTTATAATAAACATATATACTGTATGTTAAATTGATATCTCCGCCTTCTTTCATTTATCTTTCCATTCCCACAACAATATACATAAAGAAATGGCATATTTTGGACATAGTTCGAATGGTGATTAATCATGACTAATTCATTTTTAAGCTGTGATTAATCTGATTAAAAATTGTAATCGTTTGACAGCCCTAATTTATACATATATTGTTAAAATGATTAGGTTAAAACTCCCTTTTTGGTGAAAACATATTGTGGTTTAAAGAGTCACCGGCTTACTTATGCATATTGTTTATACATGTGAAACTCGTGNTCTTCGTCGGTCAGCAGATCCATCCAACGTCCGCTTATGGGACAACAGAATTGCCCCGATAGCGCCGAAGGCATGTAGCATGTTTGTGAGAACCTGACTCTCTGTCTGGCTTCCTTTCATGAGACATAAGCATTGTCTAGGGGACTTTACGCTTGGAGTCTATAAAGGACACACCATTATATGACCCTACACCTTTTATGCGTAGAAAGTCCAGCTGACTACATTTGTCAGCAAACAGCGTGCTCTGCGGTCGTCTCTACACACTCACTCGTAAGACTTAAACATAGAAAAATCTATAACACAAGTCTCGGGAGTTTAGATCATAAACCGGCTTAAGGCAAGGGAGAGGGGGGCAAACCCTTGCTCCTTTATAAGAACTTATTTTGCGAGACTGAGCGAGCCGCCCATAATATCTATATCGGAAGAAAAGATCTCGCTCTAGAGAGAAAGATCTTACACGACTAGAGAGGAGCCGGAACACTTTATGTCTTGCGGGCCTTTGCTCCACCACCACTGTCGCTTATAACCTCAGACATCGCGGAACATTGACAGAACTTGTGGGTTCGTCTGCAACACTCGTAGAAGGTGACAACGAGAATCTCGGTCGCCTCTACAGTGCAGAAAAACGGGAGACTCAGAGATAACAACAATACCCGGAGATCACAGACTTGTGCCACCATGGGGCTAAACTGTCAGGGTGGCTGTGACGCGTACGCGCACTGCCTCCACGAAGTGTTGGGGTCGGCCGTGACGCGGACGTGCACTGCCACCATCGGAGTGTCGGGTAGGGGTCAGCAGTGACGCGTACGCGCACCCGCCGCACACGGAAGGTCTGGGCAAGTAACAGGCGGAAAACTCTCTCCGGCAACACGAGAGTTTTCCCCCTTGTTTACCGCCGAAAAAATAACCAAAATAACAAATAACAAAGAAAGAAAAAGACTCGACGACCCGGAGTAGGGAGCCTCACACCTACGCAACGCTACGCCTACACAGTCGCCTTTTCGAGATAGCCTCTTTTGTCTTGTTAATACACAAACACACGTGAACCACCTACCGCAACTCCGTAGAGAGCTCCCGTCGACCTTGTGTAGACCTACCCCCTTGAAGGTCGAGGCAGTGGCTCCTTCTTCTCCTCGACAGTCCGGCGTCGAAGAAGAAGAACGGAGCTGACGACCGGCTTTTAAAGACCCAACCGACGCCGGACCCGACGTCGGCCTGGCCTCTAAAAGACCCGGCAGGGAACGAGACGGACCCAACCCCTGAGCACGCCCGACACCGGAGACGACAAAGCCATGAAATTTGGCTCTCGTCGACTCCATCGAAACCCGCTGTCTGACGGAGGACACTTCCGATCGCCGACCTGGGAAGCTCCTTCTGGTCTCCACACCCCCGGAGCAGAAGGAAGAGAAACTCGAGCGTAGAGAAGACGTATCTTCGCTTGATCGTCTAGGCTTTTTATGGGAGCCCTTGCTACCCGTACAGGTAGTGTAGGACGAAAAGGGCCAGACCCTCCAACCACTCCAACTCGGTAGATCGAGAAAGGACGTGGTGGTATTAAGGGTAACGGAAAGGGCCACCGGGACCTGCGCGTCGCAACTTGCGCCTCTGTCTACAGGCACTAGCGCCGATAGAGCGGTACATGACGCCAGGTCCTAATGAACTGTCTAGGAGCGTCTCGAGGCGAACCATTGCCGACAATCGTCGCTCCTTTCAAGTTTCGGGACCGCCTGTTTACGACGCCGAGACATCCTGGCAAGTCAGTACCAACCTGACCTTGGCCAGGCGGAACGGCCGTCGCACCCCAAGGAACGAGCCACATCAGCGGTAGGAGGCCCTCCTCCACTCGACGGTGGTCGCCAAGGTAGCCGCCATACGCCTCCGTCCGGCTCGGAGAAGGTATGGCAGCGCTCAGATCCCTCCTCGTGGGACCTAACCCGGAACAACGACTTCCCGGCCCAGAGAGGTGCTCGGCTGTGGAGTAGGTTGTAGAGGCCCTTCTGGCCGTCCTCAACGGAGAAACAGGGAGCAACGAACCCCGTTTCAAAAGGGGGCATCGCCCTGGACCTCCAGAGGAACCGGTAAAGCCCGGTACCCTACAGATCAGACCTGACGCCGTGCGACTGTGTGCCGGACGTCCAGGTATGAGTCTGTCCCGGCTTCGACCACACGATAGCGGGCCCTCTCGTCGGTAGCGAGGGCCGCAACGTCGGACTCGGCCGCGCCCCTGAGGCCAAGACGTCGACGGTGATGACTACTCGGGTCTGGACTGTGTCACGCCCCGAGGTAGAGACACCGCCTTGCGGGGGCACAGGACTAAAGGCAGGCCATTTAGTCTCCTGTACTCCCTCAGGACTGGGCTGTTCGATCGAACCGCTCGATTGGCAGCCGCTCCGAGAAGTGCCACTTGCCCGTGTTACGGCGGTACTCGGCCCAACAGCTATCGGAGGACCCGTACAACGTCGGGCTCGTCCTGCTCGTCTGGACCACACGCAGACACAGGCCTTTAGAAGTTGGGCGTCGGCGTCTCGGCTCGGAGGCTAAGGGACCGAGGAGAACCACACTCCTCCTGAACAGGTAGAACCAAGCGGTAATACCGCTGCACCCTTCCTGCGCGAGCATCGTCCACGCAACGACTCTTTTCTCTTACGTGTTGGCAGCAATTAGGCCTCTTTTTCGCTGCCACATCTAAATAAGAGTTTCTTATAATTGACCACACAATTATGGAAAAAATAAGAAGATGAGGAGACCACCACTCTCTCTTTTTCTTTTTGCAGGAGCGATGGCACCACAGCCATCACTCCCTTCTGTTTTGATCGTGTGCACATAACGATCGAACTTTTAGTTTTGGAATGGAAATAAAGGCTCTTTTTTGTGCGTCCGCTAACGTTGTGATTGACCACACAATCATAATGTCCAGAAGAACGTCTTCATATATATCCTTCATCGGCCGCTCCGCGGGCAGCTGGCTCCAATCGAACCTATCGAACCAAGCAGACACCTGAACACACTCGATCGGCCGATGGTTTATATCTCTACACGAGACTCGCTCTTCTCCCACAAACTTACTGCGTACGCCGCATCGCGTTCGATGAATATCCCCCCACCTAAGGGGACTGCGACTGCAGTTCTAGGGCGGTTAGTCCTAACCGAATTACTCTAACTACGAAGACAAACGAGGCGCTACTCCGCGTAGGGTATCACTCTGTAGCTTGCCTCCACAATACTTACTCTGTTCTTAAATATGGATTTATATGTAAATTTTCTCCATGTTCCATCAAACCTACAACGGCAGCTAGCTTACAGGTAAGTAAAGGTTTAACGACAAACTATAGAAGCCAACATTTGAACTCGTGACGTGAGGTTGCAGGTCAGTGACACTAGAACTAATGATTGTAATCTACAGTTGTTTCGATACCACATCTACGATTTGTGATCGACTCATAAGACCGATATCACTAAGTTCAGACATCTAGACTTTCATTTCTCGTTGTAAACAACAAGACAGTGTTAGCTATACCCTGTCTATCGTTTTCGTAACATGCATCAACTGCATTGGTTAGTACTACCTCTACACTAATCGTTCGTAGTAAAAGAACACAGATTATACTCAACGTTTACAATGTCACAATTACTCTATTATGTGACGCTGCTTATGGTTTGCTGTCTTCATCATAAAAGGCCTATAATGAACGCCTACACCTCTGAGGAGGAAAAACCAGTTATCCCTCTTACGTACGCAGTCGAAACAGCATAACGCGAACGCGGATTCTAAATAGCTACGTCCAACGAAGAACGAAGTTTATGGCGCTGCTATCGCTTATGAAACGATTTTACAACGTCAACTTTCGAACTTCAAACGCAGGCTAGTTAGTAGTCGACTTCTCTGAGCAACGTAACCAGTTTTTCATTCATTGTTTGTTTTGATGACGTACCCATCGCGATAAGTCCACTTGTCCTTCATGTACACTAAACTCACTTCGTATGGACATTCTGTCCACTGTCAAAATAGTCGAACACCTCAATGACTAAATTATACTGTTCAGGTAGTACTAAGAGTGCGACGGGTTACAAGCGCTAGGTAAAGCATCACGATTACTCTAAGGCTCGTGGTGAGACGTAATCGGTCGACAAGAGTTAGTATCGCAACACAGTGTTTTAGACACTCTGACATCTGTAGTAATTCCGTCAGGTCTGATGACTTCTACTTATCGATACCATGTCAAAGGTTTAGGACGACACTGTAAATCTAGAACATTATGTTCTATATGAGAAATCCACAATCACCACTACAATCAATGACAAAAATTAGACTGCAAGCTTTAAGTCCAGTATCAATGTACTCATTATGGATCTAACATATCAGACATAGACAAACACAACTGTGTAACGTCTGACTACGAAGTTCACGCAGTGGTGAAAATAGCAAGACGGAAACCGAGGTTTTTTGGTATGGGAGAAACAACAATTAGCCTCTTTCGAAGACTGTGTAGTCAGTACCTAAACAAGGTTACGATGAATGAGTCACAACCTTAACCTCAGTATCAGAAGACCACTATAACCAATGCATGTAACACACTCTAGGTGTTATCATACTATTGAATAAACAAAAACAAGTAATAGTTACTCGGTCTCATCACATCTACAATTTCTCTTTCTAGAGGTTCTACCTCGAACTCATTACAGGTGTACAGTATTAAACAGTTTGAGGTCTACACATTAAATTGGATATCTTTGTTTCTAACAAGACAGGGAAGATTCATCCTCAAAGTGTAAATGCTCAAAGGCTGTCAGGTGTCAAAATCAAGGCAGCTCATATATAATCACTTCAAGTTGTCACCAGTTTGCGTCGTTGACTCTAGAGTACACATGGAACTGGTCGGCACCCAGTAGACACTCGGGGGACAACAAAACACAGTGACGACATGATTTATTGAAGTACTACATCTCCAACATTTGGGTCCCACAATGCAGAAAACGACATCTGTTTTTGCCTGTCCTACTACACTGACGCGAACATGTTAATTTTCCTTCCTTGCTTTCACCGTCGTTCCAGTATATAACTCGAGTTTTTAATGAAGGTTGGACCAAATTAAAGAGTTTTCTTCTAGTACGATAAAACTGGGGTCATTTGAACTATTACCTATGTCTATGTCTGCGGAACAGGAGGCTATTACGCAGACAAATGTCCTCGTAAAGCACCTGCTCAACCTGGGTTTCATAATAAACACAGAAAAGAGCATGTTGTGCCCGGCACAGACTGTACTCTTCCTGGGTTTACACCTGAGCTCGGTGCCCTTTACAGCCCGCCTGTCAGCGGAAAGAGTGAAAGCTTTCAGAGCTTGCCTCGCTCATTTCCAGCTGCGCAAACATGTTCTTTTCAGATCATGCCTGCGGTTACTGGGGCTCATGGCGTCAGCCATCCTGGTTGTACGACTGGGACGGTTACACATGAGGGAGTTTCAGCGCTGGGTAGCCGCTCTAAAACTAAACCCTGCGCGTCATGGCGCGCGGAGAGTGATGGTTACTGTGAAATGCGTAATGGCACTGCGCCACTGGCTGCACCCGACTTTTCTGGTACGGGGCGTGCCTATGGGTGCTGTCCTTTCACGGAAGGTGGTCACCACAGACGCATGTCTGACATGCTGGGGAGGTATTTACGAAGGTCGTCCGGTGAGGGGTCTCTGGAGCAGAGACCTCCAGCGGTCGCACATAAATTACCTGGAGCTTTTAGCGGTGTTCCTCACCCTAAAACGCTTTCTGCCTTTTCTCAGAGGACACCATGTCCTCGTGAGGACGGACAATACGACCACAATATCGTATATAAACCGACAAGGGGGTTTGCGCTCTCTCCAGTTACACATGCTGGCACGCAAACTGATCTTGTGGAGCTGCGGCCGTCTCCTCTCTCTGAGAGCGACGCACGTACCGGGTGTGATGAACCTCGGGGCAGACCTGCTGTCCAGAGGTGTACCACTATATGCAGACTGGACTCTACATCCAATGTTGTGAGCCAGCTGTGGGTGCGTTACGGCCGAGCCGCGGTAGATCTGTTCGCATCAAAAGAAAATGCTCACTGTCAGCTTTTCTTTTCAATGCGCGATCAAAACGCACCGTTAGGCGTGGACGCGCTCGCGCACATTTGGCCTCCGGTCCTCCTGTACGCGTTTCCCCCCTGGCCTGATACCCCCAACTCTGGCCAGAGTGAGGGAACAGCGCCACACACTGATCCTGATAGCTCCGCACTGGCCTGCAATGTACTGGCTGGCGGAGATTTATCAGCTGCTGTGCGGTCAGCCGTGGCAGCTCCCCCTACGCAGAGACATACTGTCTCAGGCGGGGGGGACGATCTTTCACCCACACCCGGAGCGCATGGCACTATGGGCCTGGCCCGTGAGTGGTATAATCTGAATGCAGTGGGTCTCCCGCAGAAGGTGATAAACACTATTCAGAGTGCGAGAGCTTCCTCCACCAGGTCTCTTTATGACTGTAAGTGGAGGGTGTTTGAGGACTGGTGCCTTCAAAAAGGGCACACCTCTTTTCAATGCCCTGTGGGAGTGATTTTATCATTTCTACAGGACCTAATTGATAAACACAGAGCTTTCTCCACGATCAAAGTATACCTGGCTGCTATTGCTGCATGCCATGTGGGTTTTGAGGGTAAGACGGCCGGCCAACATCCTTTGGTCTGCCGTTTTATGAAGGGAGCTCGCAGGCTCCTCCCTGTTTCCAGGTCACTGGTGCCCTTATGGGACTTGACAGTGGTTTTAGATGGGCTCACTCGAACCCCATTTGAACCCCTGGAAGAAGCTGACATGAAGCACCTGTCACTGAAGACAGTGCTGTTACTGGCTCTGGCATCTGCCAAGCGAGTCAGTGACATTCATGCGCTCTCTGTACATCCTTCATGCACTCAGTTTGCCCCGGGGCAAACGAGAGTGTTGCTGAAGCCCAACCCTGCCTTTATACCTAAGGTGGTTGGTTCATGTACCCCAATTGACATTGAGGCATTTCCTCCGCCGCTGTGTTCCACCGGGGAACAGCGGCCGAATTTGATGTGTCCAGTTCGTGCTTTACGCACTTATATGGACAGGTCAAAAGAGTTTCGTTGTAGTGACCAACTCTTCATATCCTGGGCTAACCCTCAGAAGGGCAAGCCCGTTACCAAGCAACGCCTCTCCCACTGGATTGTGGAAGCGATTGCTTTGGCCTATACGAGTCAGGGTTTGCAGGCACCTACGGGTCTGCGTGCTCATTCGACTCGTGGTCTGGCTACATCCTGGGCTTTGTTCAAGGGTGTTTCCATCCAAGACATTTGTGCAGCAGCGAGCTGGTCCTCGCCGCTCACTTTTGTCCGCTTTTACAGATTAGACGTCTCTGCTCCCAGTGTGGCCCGAGCAGTGCTGGGTCCCGTGTTGAGTCAGAGCTCTACCTGTTAAGTTCTGGTTGGTTTGGTGATTTTCGAGATAAGCTTGTCTGGCAATACGGGAGCTTCAATATCCCATAGTGAGACATCGAACGGAGTGTTATGAATGAGAACTATAGGTTACTTACGTAACCCCAGTTCTCAGAGTAACATGTAGTGAGATGTCTCACCAGACGGCCCTCCTTGCTAAGGTGAAGCGAGAAGAGGTGCTTATTTTGAATGACGCTGCGACGTGGCGCAAGCTACTTATAGGGTGGGTGGATTCCCTGACGCTGACGTCAAGATCACCAGCCAATCAGGATTGGCTTAATGAGATTGATGCTTCTGTTTGCTCCGCGATGAGGCGCATCCCATAGTGAGACATCTCACTTCATGTTACTCTGAGAACTGGGGTTACGTAAGTAACCTATAGTTCTTTCTCCCTGTTCCTGCCTGTTGGCGTCAGCTGATAGAGGTGTTATGATTCTATCTTGTTATGCAGCAGCATGGTGATTATTCTCTATGAACTAGCTAAATACATGGGTCTGGGGTAGAGTTCTTCAGATTTGACGTGGCAACTCTCCCGTGCAGTCAGACCGTGACTGCTGTGACTTATGATGTGAATTCTCCGTCCGAAGCTCCTAAATAAACCATCAGTGTTTGACATCAAAGCTCCTGCTCTTCCCGTGTCTCCTTCATCAGTCGGTGACTCTCACTGCATTGCTACACAGAAGTTTCCCTCACACTTAATATTTGGAGTACAAAAACAATCCTGATATCATTAGAAAGCTATAATATCCCCTTTCCAACAGTGTACAACTCAAAATGTGTCTTCGGGTCAATGCGACTGATTTCGATAGAGCAGGTCACAATATGTTAAGATAAAATGTGTTACTTTGTGATTAGTAACAAAATTGCTTATTCTTTTGTTGCAATTGTTAGCCTTTGAAATATATTTCATTTGGCAAAAGATTACTGAGATTTGTACAATATATTTAATGGAATCTGATACATAGCGTATGCAAGATTAGTTTAGAATGATTTGTTGGAAATGTATTTGCTTTGTATATATCAAATGAACTGTGTGATGAAGCAATATGTTATACTCAAACATATGCTATTTTCCAGATTTTTGAAGCATTCATGCAACTTTCTAACTTCTGTTTGAAACTTTTAAAACGGCTGTATTATAACGAGGGACTTTCATGTCAAGGTGTACTTTTATATACCTGATTAAAGGGTTGTTGTTGCACAATTGATCCTAATCAAAACACTTAATCTCTGCTCCCCCTTGATTTAACCACCAGTTACTTCAAAAAACACTAATTTGTCTGATATTGTCAAACGATACACACGTGTGGCTTTGGGAGGGTTGTCCCAGAGGGCCGCTGTTGCAAATCGGTCACTGATTAAACGTTGTGGAAAATATACCACAACGCATGTGTGTCCTCAGGGATGACAATTATAATTCTAAGAGATTTGATAGACTACGGATATCTTAGGTTTTATTTGTAAAAGTCTTGTAGGGCTGTTGAGAGTTCAATGTTGGAGAAATTATAAAAAATGATCATATTTTATTCCAGAAAGGTCATACAAGATGAAAAGAAAAGGCTGATTACATGGAACAAAACATATGCTTCTGTCTAGATATAATTCAACCTTAATTGAAATCAGCTTCATGGGGGACTTTGTTCATCAAATCTGTTCGCCTTTGATTTTTTCATTTCTTTTAATTTCGGCTGATTGTTTGATGAAACATGTCCTTAATCATCAAGCACATTTTTGCTTTTCAGTATTTCATTTTCAACAAAATCATTTGTCAAGGGGTGAGATAGGCCTTTTGAAAATACATTTCATTTTTTACGTCTTGTCCAACACCAACCTGATCTAATAACGCAAATTTAGAATAAAGAAAAGTGACAACGAATGTCTTTCAACAAGAGAACCATTTATTAATTGGATGTTGCTCTGGTTTCACAGGTACAGTTTTGGTGGAAAACATGCAGATAAATGGCCGTGCCCAAGACCCAGGCCGGACCATCTCACTGACGTTACTGGACAACTATGACTACTGGGTGATACTCGATCCCACCCGACAGAGGCTCTACCTGAACAGCACCGGGCGCATTCTGGACAGAGACGTGAGTATAGCACCAAAGATGGTGACCCTTAATTAAACATCACGAAAGATAAAGTCAAACTTACTACTTTTCACACACTGGAAAAAATGCTGCTCCAAAAACAAATTAAACAATAATGAAAACATGGTGTTTTCATTTGAAATAAGTACAGAAATCCTCCGATAGAAGTGTGAATTTGCTTGGTAAGATTTCTTGAAATAAGATGGGATATTTAGATAAATCAGATCTAGTAATTAGCTGGGAAACTAATTTTGAACTATATTTGACCAGAATCATGAAATGTTGTTACAATATAAGTCGCAAATACTCAAACGTTTTCTGTTTTCTGATGTTCGTTGGTGATTTTCTATTAAACATGTTAATAAATATGTGTTTCATCTGAGATCCAACTCAAAATCAAATGGTTTGACTTAACAAGATCATGCAAAACAAGACCCGATATCTCACTGCAGTGTTACTTCTGAAGTCATTATGTCTTATATCAGGTGTAAAGACATATTCTGACTAGATATTAGACAAATATACTCGGCTAGATTTTTTGTTGTGCACAAGCTATTTCTGTAATGTGGTAACTAACATGATAGTCATTATCAGTTGTTGTACACATACAGTATCTGTCTGTGTGTTAATGCAAGTGAGTTTCTTTTTTTTAGTGCAATACCAATTAGTTACAAGTTAAAAAGCTCTGTATTTAGCATTGGGCACATCCAAAAGCAACCAGTTAGCCAGAAGACCTTTACTTGAAATACCATGTACTGTACAGAGTAACAGCTTTGTTGTACACAAATCAACACCCTTCTTACACAGTGCTTACTTTATTCTTAATTTATAAAAATAATCTAAATATAGGAAAATAAACATTTGTATGAAAAGAAAAAATGCAAAAATTACAATATTTACAATCTTTATGGGGAGCTCACTAACCCTGATGATATGTGTTGTTTTACAAAATCATTTCTTCACTACTTGTATCAATGAAACAGCTGCTCACGTGGCAGAATAATCACAAACCTGGAGTAGACAATAACATCCAACAAATCTTGCTTTTTACCAGAGTACTCTAGCTAGCTGCTTGGGGTTATTTAGAATCATGATACAGGCTATTGCAAGTGTCTGAATCAGATAAGTGGTGTTTACACGCGCAACACAAAAGCAGCATACTCCTTCGGTAAACTCTGCTTTTCTATAGTTCTTTGTTGTCTTAACTCTTGCAAACTGGGAAGTGATATATATCAATACAGTAAGGCAATTAACCTCGATTCTTGACTCCTTCCTACACATTGCGACTCGTGATGTTTTTCACTGTTGTTTAGCTACAAACAGAAAAAAATACGTAACGTGGCAACCAAGCTGGTGGTCATTGGTTTCCATCGAGCATTCCAATTCAACACTGCTGCTAAATATAGTACTGTGTGTGTGTGTGTGTGTGTGTGTGTGTGTGTGTGTGTGTGTGTGTGTGTGTGTGTGTGTGTGTGTGTGTGTGTGTGTGTGTGTGTGTGTGTGTGTCTCGAATATTTTTCAAGGCAAAGATACGTTAAACCCACTGCAGCCTTGCACTTCGCCAGGAGAGGTCGCTGTAACTGAAGCTTCGAGAAATGAACCTATTTCCGACACAATTGTCCAAGTGGTTCGACGCTTCATTCAAAGCTTCATTTTGCCATCACTAGAGAAAAGGCGTGTTAAGCATATATTGAATGTGAAAAGTACCAATCCTCTGTTTAAATGCAACAACGGACATTAGAGACGAGGCGA